>NC_135557.1:5071215-5083715 GCF_964340395.1 Glandiceps talaboti | reverse complement strand
TGGTTGGTACACAAACCCAGGTCAGATATTGACAAAATGTTATTTTTTGGATTCACATTCTGATCAGAAAACATGAAATCCATCATTTTTGTTGTTTGATGTAGATTTACGATTAGTTGTCATCGGGTTATCTTTCTCACCAATTCGCCATCAGTTACGTTTTTTTTCAAATCACCACGCTATAATTGTCTGCAGTTCTTGGAATAACATTTTTCCCATCGATTTCATATTCGTTCTTGTACATCCTGGCCATGGGTGCATTCTAAAGCACAAAATGTATTGCCATTGCTTTGTCAGTACGCACATGGTACAGGACATCTACAGGCACTTTTAAAATGGTTCACGTGAAAAACAAAAGACATGGCTGATGCTCATCGGCAAATCGTTGCATTTCGTACAGTTTCAGTACTTATTTATGACATTGGACGATTCGCACATTTAAAATATACCATTGCAATATCTTTAAGACAAGCATATATGACAAGTCATTGAGAATGACATACTCCCCGCTATAATTGGGTTTTAAGGAATTATCACTACTCTGATCACGCAACAACATTTGTGAACCTAAAACAAACAGACTTAGATATGTTGTGTGTGCTTGTTGGACATGGAATATGCCTCCAACAATAAAGGATTGGTTGGGTATGGGGGATCATATCACGATGAAAATGGAGTCTGAGTTATGGCTTTGGACATGGAAAATTCACAAACAAAATGGCTGCCAGGCAGCCATATTGGATCGTATCACGACGAAAATGGATATGCACATGTATGTCATAGAACACTGTCCTAATACCAACTTTAAATGAGATCTGTTCAAGCATGTCTGAGTTATGGCTTTGGACATGAAAATTCGCAAACAAAATGGCTGCCAGGCAGCCATATTGGATCGTATCACGAGGAAAATGGATATGCACATGTATGTTATAGAACACTGTCCTAATACCAACTTTGAATGAGATCTGTTTAAGCATGTCTGAGTTATGGCTTTGGACATGGAAAATTCACAAACAAAATGGCTGGCAGGCAACCATATTGGATCGTATCACGAGGAAAATGGATATACACTTGTATGTCATAGAACACTGTCCAAATGCCAACTTTGAACGAGATCTGTTCAAGCATGTCTGAGTTATGGCTTTGGACATGGAAAATTCACAAACAAAATGGCTGGCAGGCAGCCATATTGGATCGTATCACGAGGAAAATGGATCTACACATGTATGTCATAGAACACTGTCCTATTACCAACTTTGAATGAGATCTGTTCAAGCATGTCTGAGTTATGGCTTTGGACATGAAAATTCACAAACAAAATGGCTACCAGGCAGCCATATTGGATCGTATCACAATGAAAATGGATATGCACATGTATGTCATAGAACACTGTCCTAATTCCAACTTTCAATGAGATCTGTTCAAACATGTCTGAGTTATGGCTTTGGACATGAAAATTCGCAAACAAAATGATTGCTAGGCGGCCATATTGGATCGTATCATAAAACAAATTGACGTGCATATGTATGCCATAGTATGTTGCCCCTGTACCAAGTTTGAAAAAAATCGGTCCAGGCATCTCCAAGAAACAGTTGCGGACGGACGGATGGACGGACGCACGGACGGACGCACGGACAGACGGAACCCAATCCATAAGTCCCCGTTCCGGACTTCGTCCACGGGGACTAAAAATGGCTTGGCTAAATGAAGTAACAAATTGCTCATTCAAGAACAAAACGTCTTGGGCAGTCGGCAGGTGACCTGTCTGTTTAACGTAGAAACCTATTGTCTTGCTTTTGTTTGGAGCAGACCTGTATTTTTTGTTAACATTCAAGCCCTCACGGGCATGAGTGAATGGTGAATGATGATTGACAGATTGTTATGAAAACAGCTGAACATAATGAACCGTTTTTAACACATATTAATAACCGTTCCTGATTATCTTTTCTCAATTTCAAGAGCTTATTCTCCAACTAGAGGCTGTGGGTATAATCATATGTCTACATTTCTCCCGTTTGCGGTTTTTTTTGTTGATGCATGCTTTTGACGTGCAAAGAATATTAATTTCAACATGATCGTGGAGCCAAGCTAATGCACATAATGCACCTTAGACATATCCGGAATGCATTAAAAATAAATAAGAACGCGTGCCAACTTCGTTTGAGATAGCAGTATTTGTCATTATGGCATTCAAAGATGAGTTTGTGTCATTCCTTTAAAATACAGTATATATAGAAAAAAGTAAATATTTCGCAAGAAAGTATAATAGTGGAAACTGAAAAAGAAAGTGAGATTTGCAATAAAAACCAATAAATATTATGAATGGAGGCAAATGTTGGATCGTTGGATCCGAATGTGAATCCAAAAATAACAATCTGTTGAAACCTGACCTAACCTGACCTGACATAACTTGACCTGCATATTGGAAAATATTAAACCTGTACTGTAGGCCTAAGTGATTCCGAACTCTTAGTATTTGCGAAACATAACTCCACCGTACAATACCAAGATCGAATGAGATGTCATTTGGGTCATGTCAAGATGTTAGGAATAGTTTGGATAAGGTCATCTAAGGTCAGATTATTATTTCAATTTATTTATGTTTTGGTCATGTACATGTATGGTATGACCAATGTGGTAGGATTTGTGGTCAACCCAGGTCAGGTGAAGATGTTATAGGTTAAATCAAGTGTATGATTAATATTAAGTTTGGCAAACCATGGATATGTGCAATAATAAAATTCCAATGCTGTTTTTTTTATGTAGCGCTTTGCCACTCAGTGCTCAAAGCTATTTACAAATATTACCCCTGGCATGGATCTATAGTGGCACAAAGGCCCTTACGTACCCAACAGCCTGGGAAGCATACACTCCATTGCAGTCTCAATAAGCGCATAACCATAGGATTAAAACATTCACATTGTAATATCTATCCTACCAGGTCCCCAATTGTAAGTTGGGTTGATATAGGGCATAACCTTGTTCATATCTTGCGCAAGCACTATAGCCATTCGCTGTAAATGGTCTCGTTGGGGCTCGAACAGGCAATCTGCAGATTCCAACCCGATGGTTTGTAATCTAGACTAGCTGCCATCTAGACTGGCATTAACTAGTTTCAAGTTCAACTACCCTGGCCTGCTCTCGCCGTGTGTAACTTCCGAAGGTGCCAGTTAGCTAAATTACATGATATTCTTATTTTCTGATGAATTTTGTAAAGCTGTGGTAACTTCTGATCAGCCTGGGCTAGGCTAACCCAATTCCACTCATTTCAAGAAGTGCTTAAGCTTAATTTTGCGATCCAGCGGTTATTCATATGATTTGATTTTGGTCTAGGCTTAACAATAGCATGCACTTGACAATTTGAGGTCATTTCTAAAGAAATAATTGCATTTTGGGGTAACAACAGACCCATTAAAAGTAAATTCATTTTTGTAGGATGAATAGTAAACAACTCAAAAACCCCACCCCAAGGTAACATAATTATTTTAAAAGTTTTTCATCCTACTGTGAACTATATATTGATCTCGCACCTTACATTGTTGAAACATTGATTTAACATAAGGAAATTGCTAGTGTTTATTTGTGTTGTGTGACCATTATAAAAAAAAACTATATCCATGTCGCTGAAATAAATCGACACACAGACACGATCGTGCTTGCAAATACGGCGGGAAATTCGTGCATGATTGTCAATATTTATTAGTTAGCTCGGGATAAAATCCCTTACATAAGTAAGGCGTAGCTCGAAATTTGAATCAAGTATTCCATTCTAATCGACTACGATAACGTACTGAATGACGTTTCCCCTTATATCTCCATGCTTCAATCATGGAGGCAGAAAAACACACTTCTTCACAATGTTTGCATACACGTGATACACCATGAATGAAATGATCCGTACCATGCCCGTACTTGGGGACGTGACTGACCACACTGACTCAGGCTAGACGAGTTCGGCAGGCTATTTCTCGTTTGTTATGATCATCCCTTAAAATATTATTTGTGAAAATGTTCATTTTTATGAGATGTTCAGAGATATATAAAAAATAATAAAAAATAGGAAATAATTCATCAAATAGAACTACAAATGCTACCATGGCCGCATGGTACATGTTGATCCACTAGCCCTGAACATGACATTCAGTGCATATTTAGTGACACTGCACTGTGAGGAACCGACAGCTTTGCTAGATCATAGTGTACTTATTGATTTTAGGTACAAATATAGAACCCCTCATTGAAACTGTAAAGGAATGTTACCATGGATACTTCATTCATTAAGGATCTTACAATTTGAACTGTAGGGTTACTAAACACTCAGTGTCACTAATCAGTTGAGTTGGCTGGCCGGTCGGACAAATGAAAAATAATCTATTTTTGATTGAATATATCTACTGAAAACATAACTATAAATTCATTAATTTTACATTGGCAGGATGCTATTACACTTATGCAGGGATGTATAACGAGATGCGGGTTTCCATTGGAATTGAATACATGTATCATGTCGGAAACTCCTAGACCCCTAGCGAAGCCAAACAAGTGTAAATTATAGTGACTGAATTGGGAGAGCAGAATGTCAAATAAAAGGAATAAGTTTTGGAAGCCATTGAGGCTTGACAAGTCGCCGGTGGCAAGTTGCAAGTCACAGGTCGCACTTCTCAAGTCGCAGGTCGCTGTTCTCACCAGTCTTCCATACAAAAGAGTGGTATTAGGGAGCGATCAGTTTTTACGGCCGGGGTGGACCGGTGACTTCTTGTTCGTGTTGAACTTAAAAATAGTGACCCCACCCTGTGATTCATCCACAAAACGATCCAACCCCCGACCTCTGACAAATAAAAAAAACACACTGACCCCCTCCCTGACATCTGTTGACAAGAAATATTCTTCTTGTGCTTGCAAAAGACACTCTAGATTCTTAAACCACAATAAAGCACACTGCATATTTTTATTAGTTAATTGTACTTCTTTTTTACATTAATTTTAAGTGTATCTGGTAAATTGGTGTCCGAAATCCATTGCTTCACACGTATAAAGCTCTTTAGACAGGAACCCTATGTGAAGTATGACTGGACATGCAAAATATTCATGGTTTAGTAACCAAAAGTTCTAGGATATCTCTTAGATTGAGTGAGCTATTACCATTATAGATTAATTCAGCTAATTATAAAGTATAATTATGTTAGAAAGTGAGTTAATATAATTGTAAACCTAGGGGTTTCAGGTAGTTTCAAAGTAGGGAGATAACTGGAAACAGTATGGGGTGAAGTGCACGTTATGCGCGTGCGAGCATGCTATACAAACGCGGGGAGGGGGAGGTTGGGAGTGGGTGTCCCCTCCCACAGTAAGAGCTTTTTGAAAAATGAACACCATTTGGAGGCCATTTAGAATACCATTCAGAAGTATAACACAACTTAATTATATCATAAAAGTATCACTAATTTTAGGGTTTCAAAAGTTTAAATCATTTCAAATCATATTGACACAAATAATAATAAAAAAAGATCAAGAAAAAAATGAGAAAATTTGGGAAAAACATGCACAGTGGAGGTCAGTTACCATTTAGAGATAAAATTCATTAAATTATTTGAAAGTGTATCTCTATTAGCTATGTTTGTGTACAACTCAACATGTTCAGGTCAATGGAGGCACATATTTTAGAGTCAGTCCATCCAGTAAATTTCAAGGTATTTCATTTATCATGTGTTACGTTTACAGCTACACATGAACATTTTTATATCACATGACGACACAATGCAACTCATGGCCTGCAATATTGAGAAGTGTTTAAAAGGTGCAATGTTATGGACTCCATGTCATATGCTTGGGATGTATCAAGAGACAAACAATTTATGTTATATTTGAACGTATATTTATAGCCCTTGTTTATGGTTTATTGTTATTAATTACAGCAGGGTGGTTCATGATTTCGTTCCGTTGTTGAAAATAAGGTGACTCCCCTTATTCACTTTGTAAAAATGATGACCCTCTTCTTTGAGTCCGAACTTAAGGCGCCCCTTTGATTTACCGCCCCCCCCCCCGGGCCGTAAAAACTGATCTCTCCCTTATCAGTGTGGTGCAGTGTTTTTTAAGGTCGATAAGCGGGTCAATGTTATCGGGGTTCCATTGTCAATTTTACTGGAGTTTCTCCACAACGCGATATGGCCACTGATCAATAAGAATGTAGCGATGGAATACATAAAATGCTTTGAAATGGTGTTTGAACTAATGAAAAGGCAAATTAGCGTAGTAAAATATAACATGTCACCTCCCACATTAAAAATCCTACACTGACAAGTCCGATCGCAGGTAAATTATATTCATGACAGTATATTCAACTTCCTCTGTAGAGACGAAAGGTGTGAATGGTTTCTTTACCCCATCACGCTTTAGTTGAAAGAGTGTTGCCTTCAATACCGATGATACAGGAACTGTGGTTGATGATACATTTTATAAAGACTAAAATTTGTGACAGTTCCTGTTCAACGGGGAACAGGTAATGGTAGTAAATTAAACTTCTTAAACTAAAATATACGAAATTACCGTCCGTTCACTCCTATATCGCCAACAGTATGTAAAGTGCTCAAAACACATCTAACACTTCACTTCATGATCACTTCGAATTCACTTCCAAACTTTTCCGGGTTTGTTTCGAATGTTGACAAGAAGAACGCCCGTTTCAGCGTGACGCTAAAACGAATGACAACCCGAATGACAGAAAACGAATGACTGCTTCTATTACTCTATCATAGTATTATTGATCCTCGCTTTACTTATTCTAACATTTGTTATCCCCCCCCCTGCTCTCTGTCGTCAATCGAACCAAACCTGTGAAAATCTCTTTCACTGCTGCTAAATTTGTGGACCTACCTACTCTTACTCTCTCCGCCCTTAAATTACTGATAGTGCAATTCTGCGCACGGCACTTTTTTGCTACGTTTTATCTATACATGTATATTAAAAACTGAAGTTGTCGCCTCGCGTCGATCCGGAGCAATACTATAACCGCGTAACTAATCAGTACGCATATGGAGCGAGGCGACGACTTTGTTTTAGACGAAAAGTAGCAAAAAAAAACACGAGCGACTCGACAGTCTAGTGTGATTGCTGTTGACGATCAACATCCACTAAATGCATAGTTTGATACGCTGCCATCTGGTCGAAGATACCATTGTCTTAAATGCTCAAAAGAAAGTGTTTTGTCCCACCAGCCGTCAAATTGTTAAATCGGGGCTAAGTTGTATTCATGTATTTGTTTTTACTCGTCTTGTTTAGGGGTTTTCTTCATGTTGTCTTTAATTATTCTGTTGTGAGTTGTAAATTATATATCCTTTGAGGACTAGTAAATGAATGATAATAAAACTGTATCTTTCCTACAAGATGTTGTTTAATAAGGTGAATAATAAACAGTTTCTAATGAATGAATATAAAACAACCAAGAACCAGTTTATTAATTTAGGCGGTGTTTATTGAATAACCATTCATAAAAAACAAAAACAAAAGACAACAACAAAAACATGCTTTATATTAATGATCATTTACATGGCACGCTAATATAATCCCCACTTTTATATTATAGCTTACAAATACGGTCAAAGAACGTTAACGGTTGTGTGAAATGACAAAACATAATTTCTGAAATGTCTTTCACAAAGCAGTGGAAAGGACAAACCTGTAAACAGTGGAATATATAGGGAGTCATGATTTTCCAATATTTTAATATTTCATTCTTTGTTCATATCTCTACGCGGAAATTGTAACATTGATTTCCACTAACCTTGGAGTTTAGTATGTAAGTCAGTTATCTCCATACGCAGTGCCGCGATTTCTTTCTGCTGTGTCGCATTTTCTTCTTCGAGTTGTAGAACCCGTTTTTCCAGTTTGGTAACTTTACTCTGTAGTAGTTTGTTTTCCGCTGTCAAGGATTCCACCGTAGCTCCTCTTTCAGCCACATTCAGTGATTGGCGAAGTTTACCGATTTCGTCTTGTAAACTCACAGCTTTGTCAACTGCAGCTCTCTCGATTTTATCTCGCAAAGATTGTTCATTATGAAGCGACAGTTTGAAAGACTCGTTCGTTGTTTTTAGTTCGGCATTGGATACTTCAAGTATTGTCAGATCTACTTCTAGTTCACTCACACGGTCTAAGAGACGCTGGTTTTCATTGGATAATGTAGTAATGTTATTACCTATGGTCTCTTCTTCGATACTGCTGATCTCACTAACAACGTTCCTTGGTTTATGTCCTAAAATATGAAATATGAAATATTAAACATACATACATACATACATACATACATGTACATACATACATACATACACACACATACATACATACATACATACATACATACATACATACATACATACATACATACATACATACATACATACATACACACACATACATACATACATACATACATACATACATACATACATACATACACACATACATACACACACACACACACATAAATAAATACACACATACATACATACATACATACATACATACATACATACATACAAATAACATTGCAAAGTTCAACGTATAAACATACCTTCTTTCAAAATGAGCTCTTTCCTGCATTGATCATATTCCTCTATGTCGAGGCATGTGTACAGAGATATATGGATGGCACCAACATCTTTGAGGAGTTTTGGAGTCAGGATCGTCCTCTCCATCAGTTGATTAAGTTCTCCTGTTTCGTATTTCTTCCACAGACACTCCAAGGCACCTAACGTCTCACACTTCATAGAGTACAAGACACTATCAAACCCAGTACGTTCGCCATTTAGTCCTTTATCGAGACCACTCATCTGGCTGGCAGCTTCATCGAATTCTGGATGTTGTTCATAAAATGCAGCTTCAACCTCTTCCATTGTCTTTCCATCATCGGATATTCCACCACTGATACCCATACGTACATTAACATGATCTGAAGAGAAAAACAATCGAATACAATATTTGGTACATTAACATTTATTGTTTTATGTGCTTTAATACATTCGATTTTGTTTAAAGTATGTCAATTCTACTATTGAAAAACTGTAATCGAATGCATTGAAAGGTAGAGTGCTATATACTAGCCACAAAATATTTAAAATAATTATGGATTTAGTTTGGAGAAATTATTGAGAGAAAGCAAAGTATGGGCTATATCGCTTGTGTTTTGCCAGGAAAGAAGCGACTCCATGTCAGAATAAAGTATCAATTAAACATATTTTATTATTTTTATAGTATCAGGGCCATAGACTAGACTAGTTCTGCTTGAACTATTTCTATGGCCCTCACCAGGAACAGTTTTTCTTTCCTTTTCTTCTCAGTTGTGTATAAATAATATGAATATAATATGAATTACATTAATTTTCTTAAATGAATGGCAAAGTGATTCAACTTACTTGGCGTTCGATCATGTTTCCTACGTTTTTGTGGAGGACTGGCATCTGATGAAGAGGCGCCCTCTTGAGGAGACTCGTCACCTGCGAAAAAAACGATTGTCGATAGGTTATATATACTCGAATGGTAAGACATGAGTCAGTGCTATCAATTGTATTAAGACAAAAGACGGTTGTAACCCAACTTTGAAAAAAATATCACACGAAAAATATCGACAGCAGATCTGCCAGCAAATACAAGTCATTACCTGGTGGCGTTATGACGTTTGTATCTGACGTAATCCTATCAATGAATTCACCATTGACATTCTGCAAGGTCTCTGCTATGTTCCCAAGAGTTTCCTTTAACGCTGCAGCTGTCTTGAATGTAACTTCCCTCTCTTTAACTGCATTTATGATGTGTTCCTTTAGTGCGTTTGGCTTGTCTACCACATCAACCACGATGCTATCTTCAAAGTCTTCTAGATACTCTTTGACAAAGTCATGATATGATGATCTCTTTGGAATAACGACTGGTATACCCATCGCCATGGCAGTCAGCATCAATTGATGGGCATTCATTGCATATGGTGGTATAACGACTAGTGTTGAACACTTGATTTCAACCTCTATCACATCATGTGACGGATTTGAAGAAGTCACTATGTCGAGATGCGAGTAAGGTTCCAGACGTTTGCGAATGTTATTTTCTTTTCCCATTGGTGTACATAGAATTTTCCACTTTGGAGTTGTTTTATTATGTCCGTGAAATGCCTTTGCTACTTCATTCATAGCTTCTGCTATAAAAGAGTGACTTTTCAGATCTTCAAATTCATGGTCTTCAAACAAAGATAAAATTTGGATCTCGTCTGTATCTTTAATCTCAGGGGCTGCTTTGGCCAAATATTTGGTATCAGGAAGGAACATCAGTTTTGAATGGTTGATATGAGGTATATCTGCATATCTCGAGTTAAAGAATTGCCAAGTTGTATGATGAAGGGAAAACGCTGCTGTTGCCGAAACACTATCTCTTTTCAGTACGTCTCGTTTCCTTTCCTCAAATTCATCCGGACGTCCCATGCACTCTGGAATGAGACTGAATGGAATGACATCCAGCGACCATAGGTTAACGATATAAAACGCTGCTGTTGGGAAAGTTTCATTTCTGATAAAATATGCAGCTTCAGATGTAAGCATGCTATATCCTATCACCACTGCAATGTTTCTGAGCTTTCGTAAATGTGGAAAATATGTCTCAGGATGGTCTAGCAGGTTTGTTGTTGGAATATCCCGTGCATGCTTTCCTCTCGGTTTTGGACACACAAGATTGACGTTGAGTTTTTTAGCAGCGATATTTTCGTCACCAGTAGTTTGGGAAGCTATACAGTGGATCGAGACACGAATAGTACTCAGCAGTTGGATGAGAAGGCGTGTAGCTGCAGCAATTCCACCACGAATATGACATCCTAAACGATCACTGACGATCAGTACACCAGGGCGATCCTCGTCATATCTATTAAAAATGTAGACAGGTAATAAGTACGTTTATCACTTTGAAAAAAAAAGAATAGTCAGAAAAAGAACAGTAACGCCCCTTTGGACTGGTGTAAGTAATACTTTTTGACATGTCTGAACTTAGCTTTACTCTATATTCCAGTAGAAGTCATTTCTACTTGTTTCGACAGCCTATAGATAGAACGTGTTATATACAAGGCACAAACATTGAGTGTTGAATCATGTACTTTATAAAGTGCTGACCTGTGTAAGTACCAGGTACACGTTGCCTTGTACAACTGTTTGTTAACTGTTTTAATAACATCAATTACTGCAGACACACATTATTGAGAATAGAATATCTTACCCCTTTTGCTGGGATGTCACTATATTATTTGCATTGTCATTCGTCCTCAGTCCAGAATGATCTGCCATGTCCGATATCCACAATTATGTTACCTGTAATATATAGTCATCAAGTATATTAGCTTAGATGGATTTGATATGATGAAGAGACAACTCAAGCGTTATCTTCAACAACAACAATTTAAAATGTTAACTCCAGAAAAAGATCCTACCAAGTATTTCACATAACATTAAAATGTACAGAAATTATCGTATAGTATGATTAAAGTATGTATTAACTCAAATCTGATCATGATAAGCATGAATAAGGACTACCTTAAATGGGTTACTGAGGTTGATCGAGTCGTGCCAGATATTGCAGCGGAATTATCTCGATGTTTGTATTTTGTTTCAGATTAGGCAAGGGTTATCTTTTCGCTTTTTCGGGAAACATATAACTTTAACAAATGGTCGCCATTGTCATTGTCATTGACATAAACGTCCCCGGGTTATTCCTTTGATAATAATATTAGAACATTTCAATCAATATCTGTATCGTAAGTTTTGGCGAATTGTGGACAAATGATTCAATATTTCTTTTACTCAATAAAATACATTTATTGTTGTAATTCGGGTCAATGTAAATCTTTAACTTCAAATGTAAAGTGTTATTTCTCTTAATATCTGTTTGATATCTATTCATGTCTGTCATATAAAAAACATTGAAGTATTGGTATATAAGGTCTTAAATGGAAATTTTAGCAAACACATTGGAAATAAAAGGTGGGGTATGGTTATAGAATTCTGTGTCTTATTAACTTGATATCTAAAATAGACGATGGGTGTTCATTTATTATTATAAGGTGACATCACTTAGTTGTCCTTAACCAGGTCATGATTGACTGCAGATGACTTATTCAGAAATGTTGTTTGTTCCCTCCAGGTGCGAATCCTAATGTGGTGATAACCTTTTATATCTTAGTTAAACCAGTCACATATGTCGCATGTGATACGTTCATTAATCAATATGTTATTTTATTGTACACCTGTACAGTATAAACTCATTTCATGTATCTCGAGTAGTTGTCAATCTCTACTGTAACTTTTGACACGCTGTGGTTTACCAATTGTATATACTAATCTCAGCAGATTTATTTATTTATAGAAGAAGTCACTGGAATCTATAGCTACATACATACATACATACATACATACATACATACATACATACATACATACACACACACATACATACATGCATACATGCATACATACATACAT
>NC_135557.1:4978715-5063715 GCF_964340395.1 Glandiceps talaboti | reverse complement strand
CATTACAATGAAATAAGTTTCAACACTTTCCAACCAATACAATATTGACTAACGACTAGATGTCTTCTATAAATAAAACACCGTAACATTAAGTCAAATGTGTGGTTAATTAAGTCAGGTTTTCCAACCTGTGAGTGTGCTGTCATTTGGTAGCACAATCTAAAGTAATTTTAACCATATACATGCATGCAGTGGTTTGTCCAGTGCCGGAATACAAACTCATCAAATTAATAAGTAATCCTGTTATTGTGAGGCAGAACAATATTGAGTAGGTTTAATATTATAATGTCATTGTTAATACGCCTCGAGTTGTGCTTGTAGAGATTAGGTACTCTATAAATCTTCGTTTTTTTTATTATAATTATTAAAATGACAGCAACTTTAATGTAATTTTTAAATCTTAATAATGGGGTAATGTATGTAAGGTGCTCAGAAATATAACCTTGGAGAAAATACACACTTCAACTATTCGTAAAGTATTCTTGAAACACGCCTGGAGTTTCTGTCTCCCCTTACCATCCCCCCTCCCCCCCCTCTCTCTCTCTCTCTCTCTCTCTCTCTCTCAAGCGAATACAAGCGAATATCATTTCTTGGGCATTTTGACTGTTTGAGACGTACAGAGGATTCATCAAGTTTACAGTTAAACCATTACATAATGATTGATATTGCATTAAGGATAAATATGCAGAATTCTGATTCAAATTTCATCTTTGCAATGTTTGAAATCTCAGCGATTTGTGTAATTGATTGAAAATTGTAGTATATTTGAATAAATAATGATAACATTAAGTTTACACAAAGTATTTGTAAGTTTTTTGAATTGTTGGAGCTTGCTATATCTTATGAAGTGATATTTATGTTTGCTCATCTGCAAAGTGGAGCTGTAGGTAACTCAAATTTGTCCAAAAGTCTGACCCCTTAGCTTAGCAAAGATTTATGACATGTGGATATTAATTTTAATAGTTTTTAAATCCGGTCTTTCTCCCCACTCAAACATATTTCTTTGCTGTAATTTGAAAACGAGCATGGTGATTTATAACTTTTAGTTTTAAACTGCTAAGTTTCACAAAAAATTAATATTAGGTAATTTGATTTAATTTTGATAAAGTCTAAATTAATTTTGATAGTTAACTTTCAATTAAATAATTTTTATAATTAGTTTTAAATTAATTTTGATAGTTAAGTCTAAATTTAATTTTTATAGTTAAATCTAAATTGATTTTTATAGTTAACTTTCAATTAAATGATAGTTAAGTCTAAATTAATTTTGATAGTTAAGTCTAAATTAATGTTTTAATTAATTTTGATAGTTAAGTCTAAATTAATTTTGATTTGAGAGTTAAGTCACATTAATTTTGATAGTTAAGTCTAAATTAATGTTTTAATTTATTTTGATAGTTAAGTCTAAATTAATTTTGATTTGAGAGTTAAGTCACATTAATTTTGATAGTTAAGTCTAAATTGATTTTGATAGTTAATGTCACTGCCGTGAAGATTAATCAAAACATGTAACCTTGGTATTAACGATAAGTGTTTACAATACAATACAATACTGTACATGCACACTGCACACTGGTTGAAATATGGTTTAGCATTCTGCTGATTTCACATGTTTAGCGTACTAACCAGCATGATGACTTCATCTTTTGTTTGTACCCAATCATGACAGACACTTCATTGACCAACAATAGTAACTACGTGATCTAAACACATTTTCAAAAGTAAGAGTTTTTATAATAAAGGCCAGAAGGAAACTACGCTGAGAAAAACTGGCGAAGAGTAAATCTGTGTGTGTGTTTGAACTATTCCTGGTAAGGAGGGGAATTTGAATGTAGTGTACAATCGCGCGAACGTTCGCTACATAATATTGGTACAAAAAACGACATTGGTGGACAGTGTCCTCATTAATATAAATCTTTCTACAAGATGTTATGAGGTCTGTTATATTATGGTCCACATTTGCCACAACTTTTATACTTCCTTGGGATAAGGTACCTTTAGCAGAGACCAAATGTAGCCTTGAATGAACAACGGGACTTGGACAACGGATTTGTAACGCGAAACATTTCGGAAATGGCAGAAAATGTACCTTAGAGGTTACAACAATATATGAGTGAACTCTTCCTCAAATGGCGAAAAAGACACACTACAACTCTAAAGCTGAAGTGAAAACTGACAGAACATGTAAACGTTGTGAATACGACCACTGGAAATTGATTTTGCGCTATGTGATCATGACACACGACCGAAATCCTAGCCGCGACGGAAAATGGTCAAGTGAGCTTTAAAGAACATACGTAATAGAAACATAGAAGGAGGACAAAAAAGGAGACTTGCAATGATTAAAAGGTGAAAAGAAGCAGAATTAAAACACGAACACTCACGTTAGGAGCATAGGATGAACATAGATATAATTATAAGGTGTATTACTTACTCTGACTGTCACCAATCATTTCTGAAATGTTGTGAATCGTTTAATTTTATCCCCATGACTCTAGTAGACTATTTTATCGTGAACAGCTGACTGATCGGTTTAATTACTATGTACCATTATGTTGATGATCATTTCATAAGCTCAAACTATTGATGACATTTTTGTTTGTAAGTTTCGAGTGAAGGTTTTGTTGAAGTTTACTAGTATATGATTTCAGTGAGTTGAATAACGATATTGATTGATATGTAATCACATACTGAGACGTAAAAGTAGTTATGATGATTGTAGATTTTAGTGTTGTTAATATAGAAATAGTAGAATGTGACAACACTAGTTCTACATCTTGACTGTAGATGAATTACTTCAATAGCTTGTCCATTCTGCATATTACTTAACACATGACCAATTGATGAATAGCTATAATCCCAAACTAGAATGGAAATTTACTATAGATATCGACGGTTTCAAATACAAATTACACCATATCTATTATCACTGAGATTGACAATATGAAATAATATATTTACTTCATACTACATCTTAAAAACAATGTCTTACCTTGACAACCTGTAAGAATTAGATATAGGGTTCTGGTGTTGATGAAAGGAACCAACTTGGGAGTACCAATGGATTGGTTGGCTGATGGAACTGTAGAGTAGCAATCAGTGGGCTGATAGGAGTATCTCGGTGAAGGAATGTTGACGAAAGGACCTTGAATCGAAGACCGAGTATGATGGCAGAGTAATCTGTTGAAGAAATGAGTATGAAGAACTAAACATTAGTAAAGGAGAAAAGTACTATAACGGTTCTTTTTGCACGACCAAAACATTCTAGATACCTACGAGTAACGTTTCACTTGACCAAGACGACAGGCTTTGTCAAACTCTCTGTTTGCTTGTCATACTGCTTGGTGGTATAGTACTAAGTTTTACCGACCTGATGAATATTTTCAAGGATGTAGGGGGAAAGGGTTTTTTATAAAATGTTTATAACATTATTTTAAATAAATAGTTCTTATATAGCCGAGGACTTTTCCCCATTTTAAGACATCTAGGTATTTCAATTCACAGAAGCGTTTGACCACAAAACAACTTGTAATGATAATAACATTCTGAGAAAAACATATCTTAATTTCAAATATTATATCTCTGTTACTACATTTCATTGTCGGGCTCGGTAAAAGAAATAAACTAACATTTCCCCGTTTCATCGTTTGGCCAGACAAAAGATCTTACTAGCATTGTAACATTTTCTTGTTGTATTTTCGGAAATAAATAAACTTTAAACTTCTTTATGTTAACTATCATAATACCATATCGTTGCCAAGTTACATAGAATCTCTTTGACTCATTTTCTGTCATAATTTAACACCAAATTCCTTTCATATTATCTTTGTTTCATTTCACCTTTATCATCCCATGCCGATTAGATCACACTCCCACTTTTAGTACATTTCCTGATATCTTATGTTGGTGGCTCTTCAAAATCTGATTTACTTTATACCTAAACACAAAACTATTAGCAGAACAATTTTGTGTCATATCTTCATCAGACAATTTTTACTTTTGTGTTTGTAGTTATTCCTAGTATTTATAAATGTATTCAGATATTTGTTTTATTTACAAGAAACGCAATATTTTATTATATTATATTTTTATATAATAATCCTGTCTTTCACTGTGATGAATCTAATGAAGACCTCTGCATTCTATATTTAATATTACACTTTGTTGGAAATAAAGACTGTAAGAATTATTTTCCTATAGTGGTTTCAACAAAAATGATCATATTGTGTATACACTGTAGTTTTATATAATTGCAATTTTAGGAACCATGGAGACGAATCCTGAACGATTGTACTTCATATTCAGCATAACGTTTTCATAACGTGATATCAATTTATATTTTTCATTTTTAGTTCATTGCATGTCAATTTTCCAGAAAGCGGGGGTCTTTTTAAACACCTCATCTACTCACCCAACGAAGGATTTGCCTCCCGTGACTACACTTGGCGAGCACGTCAGCACCCCTGCCAAGTTTCAACATTATCTAAATACGAATTAAACCACCGCACGTCGAACTGATGACATGTCAACTAAGTTGCTAAGGTAAATAGTTTTGTTGGAGACAGTACTGATATGAATTTGCTTAGGTCAGCAATTAATATGTGGGTTGTATTATATCGAGTATTCTTTATCTATGTTCTTATCTTACTTCGTCGCGGCAAATTGTTAGTTTTATCTATTCTTAGTTACAGTTTAACTCTTTAAGGAGATAACCCGTGACAGTACGGTGCAATGTTAACGATAAATCGTGGTATCTACGTCGAACCTTAACAGCTGTGTATACTACTATACTACGTACTCAATTGTCTGTGAATATGTGGGTTTTCTTTTCATTCACTTGAAATAAAATCACCATCCTGAGAAGTAAAATCTCTCAAATAAATTCAAACGAATTCTCTCTAACTGGATGTCACTTATCGAGATATTATTCCTTCATTGGTTGCCAGGGAATATTGAGAACTTGTGGTCTGTGTAACTGCACCCAGTTAAAAAATCGAAGTCCAGTACAAATTTCAACGTGAACAGGGGACTGTTTAATTAGTTACTAAGTTAATGACAAAACATTGCATCCGTTATCATATAAGTTTTCATTTGAGTCAAATATGGCTAACCGATATCGTTTAGTAACCTGTCCACCGTACCCCTCACTATACAGCTACACTCCGTATATTTACTTCATTTGCTATGAGTGTACAGTAAATTCATATCACTGTCAACATACCCAAACAGTAACATATAATAAGTAACTTTAAAGACTGTTTATTAATCTAAACCCTGTATGACGTACAATATGCTACACAATTAGATATTGGTAAACGAAGTGTTTTAACGATGTCAGCAAAACTATTAAAGCAGCACTAGCTACAACAGGAACGATGTGTTTTTTGAAACAACCCCCTCCCCCACCCCTTAGCTGTTTGCTAGATATGGCTTACTCACTTATAATATTATACCATATTGAATCACCAGTTCGCAAATGTATTTGTGTAAGCCTACAAACAGTAAGGTGCAATAAATCCAATTAAACTGATTTTTGAGTCCGTACCCAATAATCAACTCCCAAATGTAATCACACTTTCAATTTATTACTTCTGGATACAAGCGACCCCCAATTAATATATGCAGTGCCTAATTATTGTAATTTTAAAAAAAATTCATGAATACATTGTTGATTGTCTTATTTACAAAATAATGTTCTCGTTATAGCTAGTTCATCTTTAATTAGTAAACGTTACAATATGACTATATTACTTTTTGTAATTGTGTTCTCTGCAAACAGAAAAAAAAAAACAATATAAGGGTACGTAAATGTATCACCGTTGTATATCGCAAGACATTGCAATACACGCTACAGTTTATAAATATTACGTACGGGTACGAGGTTACTAAGACCTTATAATTGTGTACTATGCAAACTGAAAAAAACTGACTGCGATAATTTTTTCTCGTAACGTAATGAAGTGTCATTCCTCCATTTGAAATGGGTGTAACATCAGATAATTATTAATGTTAGCTTTATGTTTATAAAATAATTGTAACGAAATTTGATGTATAGAACTGTGGATGAGTTAGTTCCAATATTTTACAGATATATGAATATTGTTTAAGATTTTAGTTATGATTAAACGACTTTATTTATCAAATTATGCAAATCAATTGTTAGATCTAGACTGTCATTGGATGTCAGTGATTCCAGGCCTAGTGTGAGACAATTAGTATGTATGGACACTCTGTAGGGAATCGGACAGGTACAATAACCTATTAAAATTATCACAATAACCTATTTAAAATTATCACAATAACCTATTTAAAATTATCACAATAACCTATTTAAAATTATCACAATCATCTATTTAAAATTATCACAATAATCTATATAAAATTATCACAATAATCTATTTAAAATTATCACAATAACCTATTAAAATCTATAGAGTAATGAAAAATCAATATGGTCGCTAAATTGCTATTGTGTCGTACTGGTATTAGCACCAACAGTGTGAAGTAAAAACCTCGCCCACCATGTATCAAAATTAAACGCGAACAACTCACTGTCAACTGTCAATGGTCAAACCAATCATTTACTTACTGCAGGTGGAGGATTAGTCATTATATGTTATAAGTTTCATGGCACAGTCACTTGACAACATTGTGTAATCTTGTGTTGTGTAAAACACATATGTATTTGTGAAATAATAATTAATTTAGAGATTAGTTTAGTTTCGTGGTATCGTCATCAAGTGCAGTTTATACGGAGTGGCACGTTTGCACTGTCATAAATAAATGACGGAAACGTTGTCGACAGATGTCGAGTCTATGCTTGTCAGAAAATACACACCACATATAGAAACTCTGAATTTCTAAAATGTAAAAAAGTGTAACAGATTTTTACTTTATGAAGTTCAACATCTGGTTGTAGTTGTCGCTCAAACTGTTCCAAGACATCTACATGTACGATATTTACCATAATGAAATAAATACGTGTCTTCGATGCACGATTATCGACAGGGTAGATTACGGAGTACTCAAAACAGAAATACCATCGTAATAATTATGAGACTGATATAATTTCAAGTCAACTACTACAGCTTTACAGTTCTTCTAGTACTTCAGCTGCTTTTAATTGTTCTTTTTAACAGATTGTATTTAATCCTGTACATCACGGCTAATCCAATCAGAAAGCAGGACACTACGATAATACATGTACTACAGGAGTGTCGTATTGAAATATTTTTAAGACATTGCAGTGAAACTACAAACCATGTACCGAACGTGAAATAGTGAATTCGACATTCAGATTATTCTGTCAAAGCGATTTTATATTCCCCGAGAATGTTTTGATGGATTCGGTTATTCACTTTTGATAATCCCTTTTTTTGAATATCAATCGTTCAATATTTATTTGATAAAACTTACCAATGAACTTCACCTCATTTAGAAGTGGTGGTTTGTAATATACTTTTTTACACCCGTGTTCTTATAATCCTGACTGTACGTAAAACACGTCTTGTTGTCAAGTGACATGTTTATAAATACTTTAAAGCTAAAGCATCGCCCCCTGACCAGCCATACATTTAAACTCAGCTATCAACTACAGTATCAGTTTACTCTCCTAATTTTAATAAATATTTTCCACTGTTGTCAGGATGGTGGCGATAAAATTAATGTTTTGTAAATTGTAGTCAGAGTAACCGAACTGAATTAGCTGACCTATCGATATGAATATTTAATGTTAGTATAGCAGTATTAGAACTTATTAACGATACAAGTATCAATATGTTAGACCTACTTGTACTTCAACAACTTGGACTAACATAAATAACAAAATCTAACTATACAATTTACACACTGAATATACAATATTTTATAGACAGGAATGAAGACGACAGTGACCTACCTGAACAGTATGACGTCAATGTCTTCGAGTTGTGACGTTCACAATTACACAATTAACCTATAAACTCGAATCATGAAACGAACTGGGACGGTGTAGACGTTGTGTAGCCAAGTGAGTGGTGTATCATCTGAACACTGTGAAATCATTCGACTCTACAGGTACGAACACTATCACGTGACTACACCAACCAATCACAGTGTGTACGTACTCAAGTAAAATGTCAATAGCTATCTAGTGACAGCTTGGCACAGTAATTATTACCATTCAACATATTTTTTTGTATTTTCCAACTTTTCTCATCTGAGAATTCAAGTGTGGAACACAGTGACATATACAGAAGCCAGACAGACAGACAGACAGACAGACAGACAGACAGACAGATAGACACTCACAGATCGACAGACCGTCATACTGATCAAATGGAAAACTACTATATCAGTAAAGTATCAGACATCAAAGAAAATGTTTAAATAATAATTAAACAATACTATTATGATACTGGTATATAATAACTCCGGTGGTGGCAGTCCCAGACGAAGCGGGTACACATGCTTGTTAGCAATTTCACGGAAAAGGTGGTGTTTTTCGTCGGTCATCTAGTCCGTGGAATCGTGAAAAGGGGTACTTTTTCAGATCACCCTCTCAGAAGAGGGGTAGGTTGCCCCTTTTCTACTCTCTCTCAGAAGAAACTTCCCGACGAAGGTCTCGTAATCCAGAATAGTATTCAATTGCAAACATTAGGGCAAAGATTATACGTGCAGTGTATGGATTATTAAAGTGTACATCAAGGTAAAACCTCCCGAATTTCGGAAATAAGATGATGTTTTTTTGTAGTGATTTTCTCCCAGATTCACTACAAAGGAGGTGTTTTCATTGAAATATTCCGGGCAAATGAGTACATTTGAAATTTCGCCAACAAGCATGGATACCCACCCATCTAGGGACTGCTACCACCGGGCAAATAATGCCTTAATTTGAAATTTTACTAACGCATTATTTAGGCAGGTCTAAAGCTTGAACTGAAAACCAAACACTCAGGTGTTCATTCCTTGTAATAAAGTAGCATCGTCTAGTTGTATTTATGGTTAGACCCAGTTGACTTGTAAGGGAAACAAACAAGTCCAAACTTGTATTAACGATGTTTTGTGGCTTACAACCAGATACCTGTCGGAATGTTCTGATAACCTTTTAACCCTTTTCTAAAACCACACAAATATATAACATGGCATGTGATACACTCATTAATCAATGTATTATATGATCGTACCTCCACTGTGTCTAACTATATTCCGTTAAATTCAAGTCGTAGTTTATAATCTGTTAAGGCACAGGGAACAGGACGAATAGTTAATTTTGTTGATTTTCCGGATTTGTAATATTATTTTCTTATTTTCTTTTTTCTTCTTCTATATTTCAAATAGTCTAGAGTTTTAAATATTGCCATCAAAGCTCTTGTTTCCTCTCACTATTTTTCCGATTTCCTACCGTTAGCACTCTTATCAGAGTTTATTAAGAAAACCGAAAAGTGGTTCATAGATGTGCACAAACTCTATGATGCTACGTTTTATAAATACCTTGGGATCATTATGTCGAGTAGCGGTAAATGGTATTTAGCTCAGAAATCCTTGCAGCGCAAGCCAGCAAAGCTATGTTTATTGTTAAAAAAACCAACTCGCAAAACTTGGAGACATACCAGTCAAAGTTTTCATCAAAGTTTTTTATGGAAAAATACTACCGATACTAAACTATGCAGCGGAGACTTGGGGGTTTCGTAAAGCAAGTGATATTGAACGTGTACATAGTAAAGTTTTACGTTACATTTTTAAATCGACATATACCAAACTGTGTTTCCCATGTTGAAACGGGTCGTTTATAATTAATCATTTCTAGACAAATTGAGATTGTCAAGTATTGACTTAAGTTATTAAATTTGAGACCAGATACTATACTATTCTGTAGTATCAATATGAAAAAGCTGAAAATAATTTAAAAATTGTTGGATCCTTGACGTTAAACATTTGTTATGTGGCATCGGCCTTGGTGAGGTATGACTGATGAAGGGTGTTGGAAATCTATCGGCCTTGGTGATGAGGTATGGCTGATACAGGGTGTTGGAAATCTATCGGCCTTTGTGAGGTATGACTGATGCAGGGTGTTGGAAATCTATCGGCCTTGGTGAGGTGTGGCTGATGCAGAGTGTTGGAAATCTATCGGCCTTTGTGAGGTATGACTGATGCAGAGTGTTGGAAATCTATCGGCCTTGGTGAGGTATGACTGATGCAGAGTGTTGGAAATCTATCGGCCTTGGTGAGGTATGACTGATGCAGGGTGTTGGAAATCTATCGGCCTTGGTGAGGTATGACTGATGCAGAGTGTTGGAAATCTATCGGCCTTTGTGAGGTATGGCTGATACAGGGTGTTGGAAATCTATCGGCCTTGGTGAGGTATAGCTGATGCAGGGTGTTGGAAATCTATCGGCCCTGGTGAGGTATGGGTGATGCAGGGTGTTGGAAATCTATCGGCCCTGGTGAGGTATGGGTGATGCAGGGTGTTGGAAATCTATCGGCCCTGGTGAGGTATGGGTGATGCAGGGTGTTGGAAATCTATTGGCCTTGGTGAGGTATGGCTGATGCAGGGTGTTGGAAATGAAAACTGCTAATATCAATGTATTCAGATAAATGTGTAAGGATATCAATAGACAATTAATACAAGGTGAAATGTCAGAAACTTCTAAACTAGATATGTATCGTAATTTCAAAACTTCATTGAGCTATGAGATTTACCTAGATGTAGTAGATAAAAAAAAAATTTCCGTTTCGCTCTTTGTCACTTGCGTACACCATCTCATCAACAACAAATTGAAAAAGTGTAGATGGAAAAGATCAAAACCCCCTAGAAGCGAAAGATTGTGTCCTTTCTGTCAAAATAGACAAGTAGAAGATGAATATCACTTTTGTCTTGCCTGTCCTACATATGATGACATAAGAAGGGAGTATTCCAGATAATTTTTTCGACCTACCTATTCTCTATAAGTTATATATATAGTAACAACAAAACATGACAATTTAATTAGACAACTTTCACGATATGTTTACTTTGCTTTTCAAAAAAGAGCATCATTGATTGATAATTAGACACGATGGTAAACTACTGTACATATTTTGGTTTATACTCTCATTCTCATTCTTATTCACTTATCAGAGTTTATTAACTGTGCATTAATTAGCAGATTGCTAATCCTATTGACGTGTACAGCCATTAGACGGATCAGTAGATGTTGACACTCACTGCGTAATGTGTTAATTGGGCAATTAGCCCGTGAGTTTGTTCTATGATTAGCAATTTTGCTAATTAATGCAAAGTTGGTAAACTATGACAAGACAATGATAATGGTAGGAAAAAACAGTATTTATAAACAATATTTAAAACTTTTATTTGAAATACAGGAAAAATAATATAAGCAATCTGGAAAACCGCGAGAATAAATATTGAGTATTCATCCTTTATCCTGTGGTTACTATTTGACACATTCAGGTTATACCATATTTGGAAATAAAGCAATAATTAAAATCAGACAATAACGAGTGTATTCTCAAGATATTGCATACTTTGTGAAAAGCGTTAATTGTGTTAAGAGGAACAACACCCACATGTGAATCAATTTCAATGTCTGGGGAAAATTGACAGCACAATTATTCAATAGATAGTTTGTAATTACTGGGAATAATTCATTGTGCGCATGCTTCGTTAATATACATTGCGATGTTCGCCATTTTTTTCATTTCGTTCAACTTCCATGTTCGTTCAACTTCCATGAGGGAGGTGTGTAATACCGTGATTAGAATTGATGCAGTATGAAAAACGCACTGATATAGACAGACAGACGGGCAGACAGGCAAGTAGACATGCAGACAGACAGACAGACAGACAGACAGACAGACAGGCAGACAGGCAGACAGACAAAACCACATTTTATCATAACCTTCATATACGGAAGATGCCCAAGTACTTTGATATTCAGTTTTGCAAGTTCTGATTTCTTTTATTTTGCTTCCGAATAATGAGGCAAATTGAAAAATAATAAACACGAAAGATCACACATACAACGTGTGCTTTGTCTCAGCAAACTACAAAGAATAGTTTCACATCTATACTATCAATTACAAAAATTAAAATGATCTTGACATTGGATCGAAAAAATCATGTAATCAGTGAATTACATGTCCCGAAAACCCTATATACAAACACTTACATCATATCAATAGCACTTTCAGACGAGTATATATACTTTGGTGTAAATAGGGACATTGACAGCAGTTGTCTTGGTTACAGATTGTTGCCACAAAGCAATTTCATATATAGTATTTTCACATTTTTCGGAAAGATTATATGTTTTGTTATTTTCTGACCAACTTGTAGCTTTACCAACCATATATGATAGAAGACATACTTGAAAGTTTCAGTGAATGTTTCGATAAACGTCCAAAAATGAATTTTGACTATGACGCCGAGCTTGAATCGAAAAGGTTATGTAATGATTGAGTTCCCTGTCCACTCAATATATGTACACATACTTTATTCATGATTATATCATTTCTGGGTCGCGAGATATGACGTTTTTAATGTTTTAGCATCCTTGAAAATAATGTCAACGTTACCATTGAAACCGTCTCCTGTGAGTTTTTACAAGAGAACCCACAGGGGCAAAATCATTTTACTGAAGGCCCAGATGTTACTCTACTTAAATATACTGCCAAAAATTGTAATTCAAGCTGGGCATTTTTTTTTTCAAAAGTCTTGGTGCCCTGACTAGATCGTCCCATGTTAACAATTGCAGAACTGCACTTTGTTTAATTGAAGTTGAACGTAACTTAAAAGATTGCATTCAAATCTGCCAAATTTGGCAAATTATTAATTAATTGGAAGTAAGACACGGTAATTTCAATTTTTGTCAAGTTTTTCAATAAATTTGTTTTTACTAATTACAACGACTCACCCACCTAACGGAGGGTTTGCCTCTCTTGACTACGTTACCAAGACAACTGCTGTTCAAGGCCTTGCTAACTTATACCTTTACGCATCGAACTGAAGAGCTGTTATCTTTGTTAGCAAATGTTTATTAAGGCTGTTATAGTATGTTTTTCAAAAATTAACTTTGGGACAAGTTGGCATTATTCCGTTGTTGTTATCGTTGCGACAGATTGCCACAGTGATTTATTATCTGAGTATCCTTCGCTATACTGTAATCCTCTATAAAGAGACCCACCATGACAGCCTAAGCACTGTACAGTTTTAGCACAGACAACGAACTTCCATGTTTGTGGTTTGTGGATGGTGCCGATAAAGTTAGTGTTTTGTAGTCAGTTGAACTTAACTGAATTAGTTGAACTATCAATATAAATATTTAATGTTACGATATCAGTATTAGAACTTATTAACGATAGAAGTATCAATATGTTAGACCTACTTGTACTTCAACAATTTGGACTAACGTAAATAACAAAATCTAACTTTACAATTTACACACTGAATATACACTATTTTATAGACAGGAATGAAGACGACAGTGACCGACCTGAATAGTGTGACGTCAATGTCTTCGAGTTGTGACGTTGTATCAACAATTCCACAGACCGATAAACTCGAATCATGAAAGGAACTGGACGGTGTAGACGTTGTGTAGCCAAGTGAGTGGTGTATCACCTGTACACTGTGAAATCATTCGATTCTACAGGTACGAACACTATCACGTGACTACACCAACCAATCACAGTGTGTACTCAAGTAAAAGGTCAATAGCTATCCAATGGCAGCTTCGCACATTAATTATTACCATTCAACATATAACAATCTTTGGTCACAACTAGATAACACATAAATCTTGAATTTTCAAGGTAATAAAGAGACGTTAACTAAAATTGTAAATTAAAGTCCAACCCGTAATTGAAAATTGTTTCCATGGTGATAAATGCATTTCGATAAAAAACAAATGATATAGTTATAAGGGTCGTTGATGGCGTACATATATCAAACGTTGAATATGCGATACATGTACTGACATGTTATAAATAAATGGATATAATCTCCCGGTATTCAGAATGAGTGCTACGTCGACGTCATCGAGGACGAATGATTCCCCTCATGTCGGCCGTATCCATCCGAGCCGATAGGCGAGACATACAGCCATAACTGTTAATGGCGTTGGATAAACGAATTGAGGTTGAGTGTTGCATCCATCCATCCATGCGTGCATGAATACATACATACATACATACATACATACATACATACATACATACATACATACATACATAGTACATACAACACCAAACTTTTTATTTTGAAATTGAATTTTCTCATAAAATGATGGATGTGGCGTATTTCAGAAGGAAGAGGTAACAATGAATTCAGCTTATCTTATGCACACTTTATCTCAGTCTCCAGTTATTTGTCATTTATACCTGTACCTTTACTTTTACTGTTATTTATGTAGTCATCTGAATTGTGTATCTTATAGTATTTATTGTAAGTATTAGAAAATTACAGACGTGGCCAGTACGGCTCCACAAGTTATGAGACTTATTATTATTCGTAACCATGGTGACATAAAAATAAGAACAACCTTCGTGTGTATATCATGCTTTGCAAAATTTGACGTGAATGAGCTAATATATATACACTTTACCCCACAACATGTATATAATGCCTGGATACTCACTAGAAACTATTTAATTTACAAATATGTATGTTCAACAGGACAGAGTGGACTGCAACACATGAAGATACACCACACTCTGAATAACGTTAACATTTCTTTACTGAACCAGAGGTGGTGGTAGTCAGGTTACATCAGGAGGATTACCAGTTAATTCACTCTATAGTGTATGACGAAGATGAAAACCAATACAACTCCCCAGGTAACTCTTGTAATCAAGTACAACTTGAATATTAAAAGCACGTTAGTCATTCTTATAAAGCATCATTGGTAATGACAGCATCTGCAAATCTCTTCATGATCTTTTTGTATGGCATGGTGGGTACGGGACTCGATTCTTGACTTTTAGTTTAGGATATCTTTTTTAAGCGACAAAGACAGTTACAAGAACATCACTATATAATATACGATTTACTAGACACACCATTGTATGAGTAAAACAGCTTCTTCCAATATCAATTTCTAACACAAAGCTACTACATCATCGTTTAGTGATTGCATGGTATACAACATAGGTTGAAATATATTGAAGATAATTTATACCAACGATATTTTCGCTCACAATTTAACAGTCAGAGGGTTATTTTCCTGTCGTTAGTGGGTTGATGTTTACAATGAGAGACATTTAATTTATTGTCATCAGTGATACTAAAATGGTAAAATAATGCCTACTTTGCAAACATCATTAATTATGCAAATTCTAAATTTGAACAAGATTTAAATCAAGCATTGTAGGACTCATGTGCATGGTGAATTTCAATAGAAGTACAAAATTATTTGAAAATCAAAGCATGTATTCTGTAGATATTGCCTGATTTCCGAAATCGTTAATTGTAAAATAGATTTGTTGATATGCATGTATGTCTACCAAAACTTTCCCACTTTATTTCACTCCTATAAAGAAGATGAGCAGTTAGTTCATTAAAACTGATCCATAGTGACATATACATACATTCAGACTGACAGTCGCAGACCGACAGACCGTCATACTGATCAAATGGAAAACTAGTATATCAGTAATGTATCAGACATCAAACAAAATGTTTAAATAATAATTAAATAATACTATTATGATACTGGTATATAATAAACGCGGTGGTGGTAGCCCAGACGAAGCGGGTACACATGCTTGTTAGAAATTTCATGGAAAAGGGGTGTTTTTCGTCGGTCATCTAGTCCGTGGAATCTTAAAATGGGTACTTTTTCAGATCACCCTCTCAAAATAGGGGTAGGATGCCCTTTTTCTACTATCTCTCAGAAAAAACTTTCCGACGAAGGCCTGGGGATGAAGGTCTCGTAATCCAGAATAGTATTCAGTTGCAAACGTTAGGGCGAAGAGTGTACGTGCAGTGTATGGATTAGGTGTTCATCAAGGTAAACCCTCTCGGCCGGATTTCGGTATTAACATGATGTTTTTTGTAGTGATTTTCTCCCAGATACACTGAAAAGGGGGGTGTTTTTCATTAAAATATTCCGGGCAAATGGGTACATTTGAAATTTCGCTAACAAGCATGGATACCAACCCATCGAGGGACTGCCACCACCGGGAAAATAATGCCTTAATTTCAAATTTAACTTGCACATTATTTAGGCATGTCTAAAGCTTGAACTGAAAACAAAATTAAACACTTAAGTGTTTATTCGTTGTAATAAAGTAGAATCGTCGTACTGGCATTAGCGTCAACAGTGTGAATTAAACACCATGTATCAAATTTAAACGCGAATCACTCACCGTCAACTGTCAATGGTCAAACCAATTATTTACGTACTGCAAGTGGAGGATTAGTCAACATATGTTACACAGCTCAGTCATTTGACAACATAGTGTAATCTTAGGTTGTGTAGTAAACGAATGTATTTTGGAAATAATATTTAATACTTCAAGATAAAGCATCGCCCCCTGGCTGGTCATTTAAACTCAGCTATCAACTACAGTATCAGTTTACTCTCCTAATTTCAATACAATATTCTCACTGTTGTCAGGATGGTGCCGATAAAATTAATGTTTTGTAGTTAAACAGAACTGAATTAGCTGAACTATCAATGTGAATATTTAATGTTAGGATAGCAGTATTAGAACTTATTAACGATAGAAGTATCAATATGTTAGACCTAGCTACTTGTACTTCAACAATTTGGACTAACATAAATAACAAAATCTAACTTTACAATTTACACAGTGAAGATACAATATTTTATAGACAGGAATGGAGACGACGGTGACCTACCTGAATAATATGACGTCAATGTTGTCGACTTGTGACGTTCACAATTACACAATTAAACGATAAACTCGAATCATGAAACGAACTGGGACGGTGTAGACGTTGTGCAGCCAAGTGGGTGGTGTATCACCTGTACACTGTGAAATCATTCGACTCTACAGGTACGAACACTATCACGTGACTACACCAACCAATCACAGTGTTTACTCAAGTAAAAGGATCGTCGGTGGCCGAGTGGTTAAACCACTTGCCTCTTACCACTGCGGTCGGGGTTCGAACCCCGTTCAGGGCTGTTCAATTAAATTTACTACGTAAGTAAGAAGAGTGTCGTTCAGTTTGACTCTATCGAACAACGCAGGTTTTACCCGGGTACACCGGTTTCCTCCTGCATTAACACTGAACCGATGAGGGATGGCCCTCACTGGACTTCTTGGGACACAGGTGTTGCTTAAAGAACTATCCAGTATAAACACAGATTATTATTATTGTTATTATTATTATTAGTAGTAGTAGTAGCTATGTAATGACATCTGGGCACATAAATTATTACCATTGAAAATAAAGATTTGTTTTGTATTTTCCAACTTCTCTGATCTTAGAATTCAAGTGAGGAACACAGTGACATATACAGACAAACAGATAGTCGCAGACTGTCATACTGATCAAATGGAAAACTACTATATCAGTAATGTATCAGACATCAGACAAAATGTTTATACTGGTATATAATACTATTATGATACTGGTATATAATAATTCCGGTGGTGGCAGTCCCAGACGAAGCGGGTACACATGCTTGTTAGAAATTTCACGGAAAAGGCGTGTTTTTCGTCGGTCATCTAGTCCTTGGAATCGTGAAAAGGGATACTTTTTCAGATCACCCTCTCAGAATAGGGGTAGGGTGCCCCTTTTCTATTCTGTCTCTCTCAGAAGAAACTTCCCGACGAAGGCCTGGGGACGAAGGTCTCGTAATCCAGAATAGTATTCAATTGCAAACATTAGGGCGAAGAGTGTACGTGCAGTGTATGGATTAGGTGTCCATCAAGGTAAACCCTCCCGGATTTCGGAATTAAGATGGTGTTTTTTGTGGTAGTTTTCTCTCAGATACACTAAAAAGGGGGTGGGGGGTTTCATTGAAGTATTCCGGGAAAATAAGTACATTTGAAATTTCGCTAACAAGCATGGATACCCACCCATCTAGGGACTGCCATCGCCGGGAAAATAACGCCTTAATTTTACTATAGCATTATTTAGGCATGTCTAAAGCTTGAACTGAAAACCAAACACGCTGGTGTTTATTCGTTGTAATAGAGTAGCATTGTCTAGTTACATTTATGGTTGATTTGATAGGGAAATGAACAAGTCCTAACTTGTATTAAATAGTGTTTTGGGCTTATAACCAGATACCTGTCGGATTGTTCTGATAACCTTTTAACTCTTCGCTAAAACCACACAAATATATGGCATGTGATACACGTATTAATCAATGTGTTATATTACCGTACATCTACTGTGTTTAACAATTCTAGTCAATAGTTAGTAATCTGTTAAGGCAAGGGTACAGAATGAATAGTTATTTTTGTTGATTTTCTTATTTTATCTATATTTCAAATAAAGTTTTAAATATTGACATCAAAGCACTTGTTTCCTCTCACTGTTTTTTCCGATTTCCTACCGTTAGCACTCTTTTTAGAGTTTATTAAGAAAACCGAAAATAAACATTTATGGATCATTATGTCGAGTAGCGGTAAATGGTATTTAGCTCAGAAAACCCTTGCAGCGCAAGTCAGCAAAGCTATGTTTATTGTTAAAAATCAACTCGCAAAACTTGGAGATATACCAGTCAAAGTTTCCATCAAAGTCTTTGATGGAAAAATACTACCGATACAAACTAAGCAGCGGAGACTTGGGGGTTTCATAAAGCAAGTGATATTGAACATGTACATAGTTAAGGTTTACGTTACATTTTGTAAATCGATATATAAGCTTACTAAATTGTGTTTCCCTTTGCTGAAACGGGCCGTTTACAATTAATCATTTCTAGACAAATTAAGATTGTCCAATATTGGTTTAAGTTATTAAATTTGAGACCAGATACTATTCTGTCTGTATGCTAATAAGTATCAATATGAAAAAGCTGAATAAATGTAAATTGTTGAATCCTCAACGTTAAACACTTGTTATGTATTATCGGCCTTGGTGAGGTATGGGTGATGCAGGGTGTTGGAAATAGGAAAACTGCAAATATCAATGTATTCAGAGAAATGTGTAAGGATATCAAAAGACAATTAATACAAGGTGAAATGTCAGAAACTTCTAAACTAGATATGTATTGTAATTTCAAAACTTAATTTACCTAGATGTAGTAGATGAAAAGTTTTTTTTCGATACGCTCTTTGCGTACATCATCTCATCAACTACAAATTAAAAAGTGTATATTGAAAAGATCAAAAAAAACTTAGAATTGAACGATTGTGTCCTTTCTATCAAAATAGACAAGTAGAAGAAGAATATCAGTTTTGTCTTGTCTGTTCTACATGAGTATATTCCAGGTTATTTGTTCGACCCACCTGTTCTCTATAAATTTTATATATCAGTAACAACAAAACATGACAATTTAATTAGACAACTTTCACGATATACGGTTTGTCAAAAAACAGCATCATTGATTGATAACTAGACACGATGGTAAAGTACTGCATAACTTTTGGTTTATATTATTTGTATTTATAGGCCGATGGCCTAATATAATACGAATAAAAGCATTCTCATACGCTCATTCTCATTCACTTATCAGAGTTTATTAACTGTGCATAGCAGATTGCTATTCCTAGAACCATGTATTGCCACTAGTCAGATAAGTAGATGTTTACACTCACTGCGTAATGTGTTAATTGGACGATTAGCCCGTGAGTTTGTTCTAGTATTAGCAATATACTAATTAGTGCAAAGCTGGTAAACTCTGACAAGACAGTGATAACGTATGGGAGGAAAAAAACAGTATTTATAAACAATATTTAAAACTTATATTTGAAATATAGGAGAAATAATATTAGAAATCCGGAAAACAAAATTGAGTATTCGTCTTCTATCCTGTGGTTACTATTTGACACATTCAGGTTATGCCATATTTTGAAATAAAGCAATAATAAACATCAGACAATAAAGAGTGTATTCTCAAGATATTGCATACTTTGTGAAAAACGTTAATTTTGTTAAGAGGAAAAACACCTACATGTGTACCAACTTCAATGTCTGGGCAAAATTGACAGTATGTATATTGCGGGGATAGTGTCTAGTTACTGCAAATAATTCGTTGTGCATATTCCTCGTTAATATACATGGGGAAGATGTGTAGTACATTGACAGACAGACAGATAGACAGACAGACAGACAGACAGACAGACAGACAAAGCCTTAATTTATCATAACCTTCCCATACGGAAGATGCCCAATTACTTTGATATTCAGATTTGCAAGTTGTGATTTATTTTTTTGAATTTGTTTCTGAATAATGAGGCAAATTGAAAAAAACCCTGAAAGGTCATATATACAACGGATGCTTTCCCTTTACAAACTACAACGCATAGTTTCACATCTCTCATTATTCAGGCAATGTCTTACCTTCGAAAACTTGTTAGGATCAGTGCAAACCAATGGTTGATAAAAGGTGTAGTCTTGGTAGTGTAAATGGTTGGGTCAATAAAATGTTTTGAAATCAGATAATGATGGCAAAATAGATCAATCCGTTGAATAAACGAGTAAAACAACTGTAGCATGAGTATACCATTACATAATGTTAGATATTTAATGAGCAGTTTAATGATTTGATATGACCAAACAACGATTAAACATGACATATTTGAAAAGGATTGAATTTGAAGTTATTTTCAAATAATCTATATATCATAGCAATCAGTATGATGAGGATCTTTTTCGTGTTGTTGCCATCACATCGAATGATTGATTCTCTAAAGTAGTTTCTTACCTGAACAATAAAATACGTCAGAAAGAAAGCACCATTGGTTGATGAAATGAGTGTCTAAATAAGTACCAGTGGAGGTTTTCAAAAACTCTTCAAATAAATCCTTGAGTTGAGGACCCAATAACAATGGCGGTGAAGAGTAAACTACAGGACAAAGAAATAAGAAGAACAAAATATAAATTTATATACGTCGATCAATTTTGTTACAACGTTATGTGAATCGTAGTTTAAACTATATACAGTAACTAAAACTTTGTAAAGGAAAAGGGTTATTTTTATATTTTGGAATCACCTTAAAATTCTGAAGTAGTCGTTTACGAAATGTATATCTTCAAAACGTCTAGCAGCCTTGCAATTGCATAAAAAATGCATTGGTATTTCTAGATGATTAGAAATAGTAAGAATTTCATCTCGGCCTTGTTGATTTTAAAATGAACGTATGCAGTATTCTTCAGATGAAGTAACATCTGATACTATTCATCACATGTACGTTATCATAAAACAAACATTTATGTGTGTGTGTGTATGTATGTATGTATGTATGTATGTATGTATGTATGTATATGTGTGTATGTGTGTGTGTGTGTGTGTGTGTGTGTGTGTGTGTGTGTGTGTGTGTGTGTGTGTGTGTGTGTTAATCTACATCAGATGACTAGAAGTAAACTTATGAATTTCATCTTGGCATACTGATTTCAAATTGAACGTTGTAATGTTCTTCTGGTGAAGTGAAATATATGGCATTGATTTCATAAGTTATCATGAAAAAGCATTAATATCATCTACATGTTATTCATTTTCTAAGTCGATAGCGTCACTAAAATTTGGAGCTAACACCTCAGATTTATTGCAGGTTATTTGTTGTAAAGATGTCGTTTCAGTGATGTATTTGCACACATACTTGACATGGATAGGTCATTTATGGTCTAACAACACAAGTCTTCTTATGTGATTGTAAATGTCAGAATAAAGGCAAGATTGTACATTTTACGATATAAATTATAGCCATACTTAAACTATGGTGGTTGTTTCAGTAAAAACTAGTGTTTCTCAGAGCAGCAATGCTGGCTTTAGACATAGGAAATATGTATGGTTATCTTATAATGTTGTATGTTTTAGCGTGGGGGTGGGGAATGAGTGGGGAAGTAATGTTACCCTATTCAAATCAAGTTGTAATATTAAAAGAATAAACACTGCATAATTTATGGCCTTGTTTGTATCTGTGGTAGGTATTGGTAACAAGCAAACAAATATAAATCAGGTGACCTGGTTGAGAGTAACGGTGGTTTAATGAAAAAGGAGAAAAACTGTGCACTTAATTAACAGCTACCTGAAATCATGGCTATTGATATAAATGCATTTGAATCACTGTGAATATAATTTTACCTATATATGCATGCATTTTGATGTGAATCACTAGTGTGCACATCTACTTCTATTATTAGTGTGTGTATGTGTGTGTGCGTGCGTGCGTGCGTACGTACGTACGAGAGAGAGAGAGAGAGAGAGAGAGAGAGAGAGAGAGAGAGAGAGAGATTGTAATAAATAAAACGATAACATATATAGCTAAAAAAATACTACAATAAAAGTGGAAACTACAGCACATAGTAAAAGTGTGTCAGTCGCCCTTTTTACCATCTGAGGGACTAGGCTTTTCTGCCCAACCAGGTATAGTAAGTTTTATTCTTTTTCTTACTAGCATCATGTTACTTCCATTCCATACAATTTTCGAAATGATAGCTTGTTTATTACGGTTTGTCATCTTATTTCATTTATATTTCCAATCTCATGCTTTCTGCCATTTAGCGGGGTTCACCGTTATTTTTTCACCGATACTATGTACTGCATTTACCACTTTTATTGTAGTATTTTTTAGCTGTTTTGTCGTTTTATTTATTACAATCACTCTGTATCCGTTAATGTGTTTTTTAGACCGTGAAGAAGACCTCCTGTGAGGTCGATATGTTGATAATAAAGTATTTCAACCGTAGACAACCGGACTTGTGTTCTTTATCAAACCAAATATGTCTTGTTTTCTTATAAAGTGGTGTGTAACCGTAAAGAAAAGTGTTCACTGTGCATTAAGCGTTTTAAGAATTTGTGTGTGTGCTAATGTGTTTGTGGTTCGAATACAAGCTGTGCACCTATGACGGACGTGTGTGTGTGTGTGTGTGTGTGTGTGTGTTAATCTGCATCAGATGACTAGAAGTAAACTTATGAAATTCATCTTGGCATACTGATTTCAAATTGAACGTATGTAATGTTCTTCTCGTAAAGTAAAATATATGGCATTGATTTTTTAAGTCGATAGCGTCACTAACATTTGGAGGTAAGACCAACATATTTAGTACAATTTATTTGTTGTAAATACATATACTTGACATGGATAGGTCATTTATGGTCCTATAAGACAAGTCTTCTTATGTGATTGTAAATGTCAGAATAAAAGCAAGATTGTACATTTTACGATATAAATTATAGCCATACTTGTAACTATGGTGGTTCTTTCAGTAAAATAACTAATATTTCTCAGAGCAGCCATGTTGGCTTTAGACATAGGAAATATGTATGGTTATCTTATAATGTTGTATGTTTTAACGTGGTGGTGGGGAAGGAGTGGGGAGGTGGGTGTTATTTGGTGTAAACAAGTCGTTTCAGTGAAATATTTGTAATCAAATACTGAACACCTACTTGACATGGACAGGTCCTTTCAGGTCTTACAACGTAAATTCTCTTACGTGATCGTAAATGTCAGAATAAAAACATTTCATGATAATTTACAGCTATACATACCTCAGTAAAAACTAATCCTTCTCAGGAGCTATGTAGGTGTTAGATATGTATCACGTTTTTCGGAAAGATTATATGTTTAGCTATTTTCTGACCAACTTGCAGCTTTACCAATCATATCTGATGGAAGACATACTTGAAAGTTTCAGTTAATGTTTCGATACAAGTCCAAAAATTAAGATGACCTTGAATTTTGACTATGACGCTGAGCTTGATCGAAAAGGTCATGTAATAATTGAGTTCCCTGTCCTCTCAAATATATATATACACACACTTTAATTATGATTATAACATTTCTGGGGCACGAGATATGGCATATGTTTTAGCATCCTTCAAAATAATGTAAATGTTACCATAGAAACCGTCTCCTGTGAGTTTTCGCAAGAGAATCCAGAGGGGCAAAATCATTTTTCCTGAAGGCCCAGATGTTACTCTAACCAAATATACTGCCAAAAATTGTACTTTAAGCCATGCAATTGCAAAATAATTGTAACGATATTTGATTATTAGTTCCAATATTTTACAGATATAAAAATATTGTTTAAAGATATTTCAGTTATGATTAAACTTGACTTTATTTATCAGATTATGAAAGTCAATTGTTAGATCTAGACGTTGGATGTCAGTGATTCCAGGCCTAGTGTGAGACAATTAGTATGTACATGTATGGACACTCTGTAGGGAATAATCACAATAACCTATTAAAATCTATAAAGTAATGAAAATCAATATGGTCGCTAAATTGCTATTGAGTCGTACTGGTATTAGCACCAAGCATGTGAATTCGCCCACCATGTATCAAAATTAAACGCGAACCACTCACCGTCAACTGTCAATGGTCAAACCAATCATTTACTTACTGCAGGTGGAGGATTAGTCACTATATGTTATGAGTTTCATAGCACAGTCACTTGACAACATTGTGTAAACTTGTGTTGTGTAAAACACATATGTATTTTGGAAATAATAATTAATTTAGAGATTAGTTTAGTTTCGTGGTATCGCCATTAAGTGCAGTTTGTACGGAGTGACACGTTTGCATTTTCATAAATAAATGACGGAAAGGTTGTCGATAATTGCAGATAGAGTCTATGATTGTCAGAAAAACAACACGTATAGAAACTCTCAATTCAAAAAATGTAAAAACGCGTAACAGATTTTAACTTTATGAAGTTCAACAACTGGTTGTAGTTGTCGCTCAAACTTTTCAAAGACATCTACATGTACGATATTTATATTGAAATAAGTACGTGACTTCAATGCACCATTATCGACAGGGTAGATTACGGAGTACTCAAAACAGAAATGCCATCGTAATAATTTTGAGACTGATATAATTTCAAGTCAACGGCTACATATTTACAGTTCTTCTAATACTTCAATATTTTAAGCTGATTTATTTACGTGTTCTTCTAGCAGATTATATTTAATCCTGTACATCACGGCTAATCCAATCAGAAAGCAGGACACTACGATAATACTACAGGAGTGTCGTATTGAAATACTTTTAAGACATTGCAGTGAAACTACAATTCATGTACCGAACATGAAATAGTGAATTCGACATTCAGATTATTCTGTCAAAGCGATTTTATATTCCCCGAGAATGTTTTGGTGGGTTCGGTTATTCACTTTTGAATCCCTTAATATCAATCATTCAATATTTATTCGATAAAACTTGAACTTCACCTCATTTAGAAGTGGTGGTTTGTAATGTACTTATTTTTTTTACGCCTATGTTCTTATAATCCTGACTGTACGTAGAACACATCTTGTTGTCAAGTGATATCTTTAATACCTCAAGCCCCTGACCAGCCATATGTTGAAACTCATCTATCAACTACAGTATCATTTTTCTCTCCTAATTTTAATATAATATTTTCCACTGTTGTCAGGATGGTGGCGATGAAATTAATGTTTAGTAGACAGAGTAACCGAACTGAATTAGCTGAACTATCAATATGAATATTTAATTTTATGATAGCAGTATTAGAACTTATTAACGATAGAAGTATCAATATGTTAAACCTACTTGTACTTCAACAACTTGGACTAACATAAATAACAAAAGTTAACATTACAATTTACACACTATTTTGTAGGCAGGAACTAAGACGACAGTGACCTACCTGAATAGTATGACGTCAATGTTGTCGACTTGTGACGTTCACAATTACACAATTAATCAATAAACTCGAATCATGAAACGAACTGGGACGGTGTAGACGTTGTGTAGCCAAGTGAGTGGTGAATCACCTGTACACTGTGAAATCTTTCAACTCTACAAGTACGAACACTATCACGTGACTACACCAACCAATCACAGTGTGTACTCAAGTAAAATGTCAATAGCTATCTAATAATAGCTGGGCACATTAATTATCACCATTCAACATACATATTTGTTTTGTATTTTCCAACTTTGCTCATTTGAGAATTCAAGCGTGGAACACAGTGACATATATATGCAGAAGACAGACAGACAGATAGATAGTTGCAGACCGACAGACTGTCATTCTGATCAAATGGAAAAACTACTATATCAATAAAGTATCAGCCATCAGACAAAATGTTTAATAATAATTCTATAATACTATTATGATACTTGTATATAATAACTCAGGTGGTGGCAGTCCCAGACGAAGCGGGTACACATACTTGTTAGAAATTTCACGGAAAAAGGGGTGTTTTCGTCTGTCTTCTTGTCCGTGCAATCGTGAAAAGGGGTACTTTTTCAGATCACCCTCTCAGGATAGGGGTAGGATGCCCTTTTTCTACTCTCTCTCAGAGGAAACTTTCCGACGAAGGCCTGGGGACGAAGGTCTCGTAATCCATAGTATTCAATTGCAAACATTAGGACAAAGAGTGTACGTGCAGTGTATGGTTTAAATGTCCATCAAGGTAAACCCTCCCGAATTTCGGAAATAACAATGTGTTTGTAATGATTTTCTCCCAGATTCACTAAAAAGGGGATGTTTTTCATTGAAATATTCCGGGCAAATGAGTACATTTGAAATTTCACTAACAAGTATGGATACCCACCCATCTAGGGACTGCCACCGCCGGGAAGAAAATGCCTTAAATTGAAATTTTACTAAATACATGCATTATTTAGGCATATCTAAAGCTTGAACTGAAACCAAACACTCAGATGTTTATCTGTTGTAATAAAGTAGAATCGTCTAGTTGCATTTGTGGTTGGACCCAGTTGACTTGTAAGGAAACAAACAATTTCAAATTTGTATTAACGGTGTTTTGTGGCTTACAATCAGATACCTGTCGGATTGTTCTGATAACCTTTTAACCCTTTGCTCAAACCACACAAATATATGACATGGCATGTGATACACTCATTATTCAGTGTGTTATATGACTGTACCTCTACTGTGTTTAACCATTCTATTCAATTCAAGTTGTAGTTAGTAGTATAGAAATTGATAGTACGAGATCACTTTTCGACAACCCCCATTTTTCACCGTTTTTTTAAAAGTTAAAACAGTCTAATCTATATTAAATTTGAGTAAACACAAAAATAACACTGTCGTTTCACTGTCATTCACTGTCGTTCACTGTCGTTTCACTGTCATTCACTGTCGTTCACTGTCGTTTCACTGTCATTCACTGTGAAGGGTATCTGAACCGCGTAACGACTGACAATTGGTAATCTATTAATATTCTCATCCTTTGTCTAAATTAATCCACTGGTAGATTCAAAAGGTCAATACACTTACAATAGGCATATGAGATCATACAGGATGAGTCATTAAATAACGTTTAATTATTTTTTATAATGATTGTTTAATTTTTTTAAATGTTAGACACCATCGTAAACACCAACTAAATTTTATATTATATTTTGTATTCCATTTATCCCAATACTGTTTGAGAATATTATTCTGTTCATGTACTTTCGTTTTCAACTCTGATATTTTATCCGCTTCCTGATATTTTCGTAAGTATAATAGAATTACATTTTTAATCACACTAAAGTTAAGTGATCGACATCATGTTGGATTTGTATGAACTTCATGTTCTGTATAAATTTTGTTGATTGATAAAAATATTCTAGCAACAGTTGATAAATTATAATAATTAAGATTATACCTATTAAAAACATTTTTAATATTGTTTTTAGGATCATAAATATTTTGAATTATGATGAAGGTCATGAAAGTTTTCATCTAGAGGTTTATTAAATGAAATACAGCAGTTAAAACAGTGAAACCTTCCATAGATGTTACCACAAATGTTTTTACAAATATCATTACGAGGAATGTTGAATCTTCTACATATGTTACAATGAATAACATTATACCAGTTCATTTTTGTCATCGAATCACAACAATTAGAACAATGGGATTTTCCAAACAGTGTACCATAAATGTTAGTACAATCACGGGTTGCACTTTCCCGTTTACATAATTTACATACTTCCATTTTATTATATATTTAAATATATTTTTTTATTATATATTTAAATATATATTTTTTATCAAGTATTAAACTATTAGCTATTGTTAAAGCATATAAAATTGCACCACCATAAAGACCATTCACAATTAGTTTAGTATAGTTTGTCATTGTGTGTATATATATCATATATATATAAAATAATTATTCCATTTCAAACAGAGCATTATTTTCAACTGGTTGTGATGTTTCAGGTAAATTTTCTAGTTGTGTTTGGAACAAAAGTTCAAATTGAATACTATGGTTTACCAACACAGATGAATTTCCATATGGTTGTGATGTCGTTAATTGTTTAGTTTCTTTAGCACCTGATTGTAAAAACCACTCTCTTTTATAATATAAACCAGCTACCCCAATTACTAGTGAACCAAGAGTTAATAAAATCATAGTATTATTAAATTGCGAGCTTATATTGTCTGACTGTGAGGAAAACTCAGTCGGTTCCATTGATTCCATTGACTCCTTTGTCTCTATCGATTTTAATTTTTTTCATTTTTTTGTTTCAGCTGAAATTACTGATAATTTTTTACCCCATGCAACTCTACCCGGACTTTTAGTTTTAATTTTTTAGTCACAGTCTCTGTTTGAGTCTGTTCTGTATCACTAATTTTTTTACACTGTTATATATAATACAAAATATTTCTTTTCATCTTACTTTAATTTTTTTAAACTCTTTTCATTAAGTTAATTTTCAAGTTGTTTTCAAGTTGTGTTCAAGTTGTTTTCAAGAACTTGATCAAGAACTTGTTCATGTTACTTAAATTATTCTTTTCAACTTTATTAAAGTCATTTAAGTTACTTTAAATTTTGAAACTCTTCAACTAAGTCAAGTTCTAAGTTGTTTTCAAGAACTTGATCAAGAACTTGTTCATGTTGACTTAAGTCACTCTTTTCAACTTTATTAAAATCATTTAAGTCACTTTGCTTGTGTTTAAAAGTTAATGTTATTTAAAATAGTGAGACCACCACTTGTCAATGCTAAAAGAGGACCATAACTGTATGCTAACTTTCCAGTAAGTTGTTTGAATTGATTTGTAACAAGAAAATTGTTCTTCAAGTCATCACTTAATTTGTTCACATTATGCACTGGAAGCACAAGTCCTACTAATTTACTAAACCCAAATAAAACTCCATTTACAATATTGTCACTTACGAGAGAACTGTAAGTGCTTTCATATATTTTATAATACTTTTCAATTTCTTTATCGCTCGCTTTTCAATATATTCGAGAGTGAATTTTTTTCCCCAAGAAAGCTTTTGATTGTCCAGCAGCAATAATACATAGTAATCTTTCCCTGTGCTTAACTATTGGAGACACCTGTTATGGTGTTGTTGATACTGATTCAACTGGCTGTAAAATATCTGTAAACGTCTGTTCCATTTTGCTATATAATATAAAAGTATATTTTATTTTATAAAAAAGTAGATGATAACTAACGCAATAAATAGCCATAAAATATCATTGATTAACATTATACCAGATCTATACTATAAGGTTGTCTTAATCGAAACACTAATTTGCTGTAAGGAGTATTTTTAAATTGTTTTATAAATTCACTAATTTCATTTTTATTTAATTCCATCTCGTAGTTTTCAATTATCTCTTTCACATCATTTTTACTCAGTGTGTAATAAAGAACAAACATGCCAATATTTTCTAGAAATGTCTTGGCGATACTCCTATATTGCTGCATAAGTAACCATACGCTAATATTATCATGACTAGCTGAAAATGCCAATTTTGTTAAAATATTGACACAAGATTTAACATCTTTCGTGAAAGCACAGTCATCTAGTATGATTAGACTTTTTGTATTTTTATAACACTCATACGCGAGTTCAATACTTTCATTTATTTATTATATGTTAGGAATCATTATAATAATGTCCGAGTCTTTGTAAATACATTTTTTATCATAAGCTTTATTATTTATGAACGTCAGGCAGATTATGATTATATAATCGAATACATTCTTGTAATACGTTTGTAACAGTTCCATAACGAACTCTGTTTTACCCGAACATGTCGGTGCACTAATAAGCATATTGAAAGGAGGGTCAAGCCATATCATTTTAGAGTATTAATATATAATAGATTTCAATTTAGAGCCTTCAATATTAAGCTTGACATCACTTATAATAAAAATATTTGCACTTATTCTTTCTTGTGGATCTGTAGCCTCTTGTTGAATTTCCAGTTGAACCCCATCTTTTGTATTCATGACTTTCAGACCACTACCATGATACATATTATTTTTAAAACTTCTTAAATCAATAAACAAACAGTATTTATCCAACAGAAAATTGGACTCGTCTACTTTCTCTAGTTTATCAATTCCTTGACCAGCATATCTACAGAACTCAGGTGCCATGAAATAACGTCTGGCTTCTACTGGGGTATAAACCCTGTGCATACACTTTATTTGCGATGCCTTCTATCGTTACTGCAACAGAATTAATACTAGGATTACAGAATAGTTTGGTGTCTAATAAATTTTGTAGCTGTGGTTTACTGAATAATACAAAAATTCCTTTCAGACTTCTACGTGGTATATTAATGTTTTCGTTAATAATTGTATCCGTACCAGAGAAGTTAATAGTTCTGAAATGTTGGATATGTTTGTAAAGAAAACTTTTACCACTTTTGTAATAACCTGTAATTTTCAATTACAACATGATGAGTTTGCTCTCCTTTACTACCAAGTGCATTTTGTTTTGAGTAATCACCTTGAAGTTCTCTGTTGTAAGGCATGTTCTTATACTATTATATTATATAAAATACAAAATATGTATTTTTTTATTTTTGTTCATATTTTCATTTTTGTTTATTTTTTTGTGTAGATTTTCCTTTAAAAATTCGTTCATAAAGGTATACCGCTATTGCAGTTGCCAACAACCAGACAGACTCACCTATAAATCCTATTACTTGTCCCACTGTTTTTAAAACAAAAGATACAATAGAACCTATAATACATGGCAGTGCTAACGCTGCATTATTACCGAGCCATTTCAGTGCATCCACAACACGTTTAGTAACTGCTTTGACTGCCCCACCAACACCACCTCCACCAGTACTAGCGCCACCACCACCAGCAGTGGTAGGTCCTCCTAGTGCAACGGCTATGGTAGTTATGACCAAACCGAGGGCTGTTGCCAATGAAACGATAGTAACTCCACTGCGTTGGAAAAGAATTACCAGTTTATCTTTAATACTACGGTTTGGATCTTTGAGTACTTCTTTCAAAGCAGATGCCTCAGCTAACTTATTACGTAAAGTATCAGTTTCTTTATTATATTTTAGGATATTAATCTGAATTCTGCCTAATTCCTGTTTTTCATCTTGCGATAATTCTTCTATTTTTTGTCTGCTTTCCAATTCTTTTTTTCTATCATACAAATCTTCTGAACTCTTGAATGCTGTATCAAGTTCTTTACGCATGATTGTATATTCAGGATCAAGTTCATTCCATTCTTTTGTTTTCAACCTTACCAATTTCATCTTTGTTACCTGCAGTGTCTCTTCTGAGGTAGGCCTGATAATCTCTTAATTGACCAATCATTGGTGGTGTGAGATCTATAGCTTCAACTTCATCCACATTTAAAGGCCCCGGTGGAATCGAAGTATCATCTGCAGTGTCTAAGAAAAGTCTATTAGCAGCTGCAGTACCAATTTTACCTTTTATTGTATTATAAGCTAAAAGTTTACTGTTTCTTGTAATTCTTTTATTTTTATGTTATCATACAACTCTCCATCCTTTCCTACATATGTATTTAATCGCAAATCAGTTCGATTAACACTCACGTTGTCACTTTTTTAAAATAACTGCATCAATAGTATCTTCTAACATTTTATTATTATTTATACATAAGTTTATCTGCTGCACCCGTCATATCTATTTCAACTGTGGGGCCTTCTGGGCCAACGGGGTCTGTGAATGATGTTTCCTGGAGGTCTTGCTCCATTAGTTCTGATAGCTCCAACGAATCTTGGTCATCCTCTGTCATTTCAAAGTCTTCCCTATGGTCTCCAGGGTCATTTTCATTTACATTTTCCTTTAAGGGATCAATATCAAAAGGATCAAAGTCAGCCATTCTACTACAATGTTATATAAATATGTGACTTACAAATATTGCCCCGACTATTATTCCCATCATTGAATATTCATGAACAACGTCAACAATGTCATGCTCTGGTGTTACAGCTGCTACTGTTGCCACTGCTTCGACTGTTGCCATTTCTGCTGGGGTTTCAATCGCTTCAACTGCTTTATCTGAGGTTGCTGTCGCTTCGAGTCTGTCAAGCCATTGCACTGGATCATCATGACCTTCCATTTCTTTTAATGATGATTTTTTCATATCATTATTTATGTTGTTATAACCAAACTTCATATCTTCTGTCGCCTGTTGTAAGAGATTGTTATAACCCACCACGTTCGTATTCAAATTTATAATCATTTTACTCGAGATTAACCATAAAGAAGTTGAAATGGCTAGATCTAACTTTACCCTTGTTGCATTGATTACGTTTTGGTAATGAGGTATACTATTGTCCTCAGTGATGCCTCTTGTCTCGTCTTCCAGTAATGCAACCATTTTTTGTCTCGTTTCTTGCCCGGCACCGCCAGAATCCGCTATACTTACTCGTGTGTCTGCTTGACTTCCTAACATACAATATACATAAGCTTCAATTGATCGATTCAATCGTCCTAAACCTGCTAGTGTGAAACCTGTACTGTTTTCTAAAGCAAAGTATTTGTATGGTTTATAGTCGGCATTTTGAAATTTATGCCAATGATGACTCCTGCGGGCCTCATCTTGAGCATCAGGTAATTCAACCATTGCACCTTGAAATTTATATTGGATTTCTTTTATATGTACTTTACCTCCCCACCACTCATATCCGATACCTATACCATTGTTTCCCGCTTTGTCATACGTGAATCTAAAATCTGTATTATAATCTAGTCCGAATTCATCACATATCCTGTACATCGATTAAATTATCGGCTTTACTAAATGTATCGACATCATCAGGTAGTGGGCAAGAAAGCTCATTCAATATTCTTCTCATCGTGGAATCTAAAAAATGATTGAATTTGCTTAGGGATATTTTCATTATACAGATGATCGTGAATACTAACACCGCATCCAGTCATAGCTAACCAAACAGCAAAATTTAACTGTTGATCCCAGTAATGCATATTTGGTTCTTTCAACCATTTGTTAGCACTGCCTGCATTATAATGAATTATTATGTAGTTTGTAAATATATCTCTCAGCTTTATATTAAATCGATCAGTTTCGCTTACATAAACATCCATGTTGATTAGTGTATTTCGTATATCAACGGACACCCCTTTATTAAATGGTTGATGTAGTGCATAGTTAGCATTTTTATTTGCTAGCGTAAATGGTTTTGGAAAATGTGGTGACTGAGATGGTTCCGGTACGACTAAAGGTGTCGGCGGCTTTGGTTTTGGTTTTGGCTTTCGTGTATCTGATAATCCTAATGTCCACATTTTTTCAACTTCTATATAAAACATACTACTAAATTTCCATAATTATCTTGAAATATACGTCTGTTCCTAGTATCTTGTATTAATTTAAGAACCCAGTATTCATCCAAAAATCTAGCCTCTTGATTGTCTTCTAGGTCAGGAAATAAACCTAAGAATTCAATACATTTTAAAAAAATTCCTTTTTTCGACTTCTTTACAAAAGGCTAAAATAATTTGATAAAGGGCTTGATCTTTAAATTTTGCCCCTGTATTTACAATTGATACGTGCATATTTTTTCTTCTGAAGTTGTCCCATTCTAATTCTACATTTAAACCAAGGACGTCTTTGTATTTGTTTTAAAATTTGGTTATATTATGTTCTCTAAACATGTTGTTAAACTGTTATCCTATATATTTATTTTTTTAATATTTTCAATAGGTTCCCAAGATTTGAATTTATCATCATATCCTAACCATTTTATCAATGCGTATTCATGGCCTTTGATTTTTTTCTTACGTAATATTTTTTTCAACTTTGTAGTCCTTCGATTCTTTAGTCAAATCAATCGATATTTCTTGCTCTTAAAACGTGCCTTCGATGTCTTCACCCGATAAGTTTTCCAGAGTGTAAACAATAACGAGACCAAAGATAATTTGTTTGATTTTGAAAAGTTCACGTGTGTAATTTGGTAGATATCCTTTAGCAAACATATTCTTGTATTTGGAAATTCTCACGGTATCGCCGATATTAAACTTCGGAGTTCCATATTCAACAGTGAGATAAGCACCGTGCAAATTATACCAAACGATATTTTCATTCTTTGGTAATGATGCTTCCTTCGGAGTCATGTGGATTGAATTATGATAAGTATTGTTGTAACCATCCACTAATCGATCTAGTATGTCAACCCATTGTCCAGTCTGTCTATCAGTAAAATATTTATACATACGTGACTTAAGTGTCCTGTTAAAACGCTCAACAACTGATGCTTTTTATCAGATCGTGTACTAAACCATTCGATTTCGTGTTTTTTCAAAGAGATCTTTAACATGCATGCAAATTGAATTTTATTCGGTTCACGGTCTTTGAAAATTAACTCAAAGGAATCAGCCATCTTTATACCACATTTTCATTTTAGTGGTATCGCCCAAGCATACTTTGATAATAGATCGATAACAGTCAGGATGTAACGATATCCATGGTTATTATTCATTTTGGGCATCTCTACAATGTCAACATTTTGATTTGAGTGGTACCGCCCAGGCATACTTCGATAACACATCGATAACAGTCAGGATGTAACGATATCCCTGGTTACCCTTGTTATTATTCATCTCCACAATGTCAGCTTGCCAATTCCATAAACAATTACTTTATGGTAAGGAAACTTCTTAATTGCTGGTTTGTGCATAGTGTAAACTTCTTGTTCTTCCAGCCATTGTTTCAATTCCTTTTATTTTATTTTTTGCTTGTCTTCTTTGATTTTACGCCACAATTTTGTCATGCCACTGTATGCTAAATCAGAATTATAATAAGTGGGCCTTCGCTAACTCGCGCCTCGGTAAGTCGCGGATTCGACTAAGTCGCGGGTGTCACATTGGATCCCATTTTTTCTTTAGTTTTCCTATTGTTTTCGGAACTCCTCTTTGTGTATTTTTTTTAACAAATGGCATGCCTGCCAATTTCAAACTCGTTGTTTCGATGAAGAGGTGTCACGGTTTGACTTTGATGTTAGCAACCGACTTCTATTTATTCGGACTGCCTCATAAGTTCCTTATGCACTTCTCGGCTCGTCAACAAACATGTCGACCATTTTCGTCTTGCTGGTGAACGGTGCATTGATCATGTTAGATTCGAGTCGCAGGATTCGTCAGTCGAATTTGAACATTGTCCACAAAAACAAATTAATAACTAAAGCTTGTCTCGCATTAATATATAGTTTGATTTGATTTGATTGATTTAGAAGTCACCTAAAAACGAATACATACCATCATGTTCGTGAAAAGATTTACTGAATATTGCAACTTTGATTTCGTGTGTATCTTTTTTTTAAAATGAATATCGCCCATGAACTTGCACTCATAAAACATGTACAGTACTGAAGAATGAAGAAAAGCTGACGTGTGACGTGTGTTAATGTGTGGTTATGAATATATAATGAGCACCTCATAACTCATTTTATTTTCACCAAAAAGAATGACAGAACTTAGACTGGGAAAGTGTACATGACAAAAATATAATTTAGTATTGCATGGTCACCCTCCCTGGTGAGGGCCATGGAAATAGTTCAGTGGAACTAGTCTTAATCCAATGGCCCAGACACACAACATATAAACTACAAAACAGAAAATAAATATAAAACAAAAACATCTGAAAACAAGTTTTCTGTAAGAAATATATACACTAAGTTACATACAAAACAAACAAGCCCTTAGGTCTTAGATACGATGTGATTTCTTAGTTCTTCTTTGAATGATTTTCTTGAATTTATACATTTGAGGGATGGCGGTAATGAGTTCCAGTGCTTAGGTATGGCGTATTGGAAGTTGTGTTGAGTAATTCTTAAACGGGTTAGTGGTATACGGAAATTACCCTGATATGCTTGACGTGTTGAATATGTTGTTACGGGATACTGGAAGTATGTCTCTATATCGTGGGGGTAGTGGTTATGCATCAGGTCAAAAGCAAATATACAGGAGTAGAATTCACATAGTTGAAAGATGTTAAGAATGTCAAGTTTTCGGAATAGTGGTGCGGAGTGAGCATGGAAGTCGGAGAAAGTTATAAGACGAACGAGTTTCTTTTGAAGACGGAAAAGTGGATGCAGAATAGTTAAGTAAGTGTTGCCCCAGGTTTCTATGCAATATGTTAAGTGCTTTAAAATGAATGTGTTGTAAATGGTAATTAGTATTGACTTGGGAACAAAATGTCTAATTTTTGAAATGATTCCGATCTTTGGGGTTACAACTTTTAGTATGTTGTTAATATGACAATTCCAAGAAAGTGAAGAATCAATACTTACACCAAGATAACTGGTTGAGGAAACTCGCTCTATTTGTGTGTTATTGACAGAGATACTACCTTGCAAAGTTATTTGACGTTGAGGCGTACTTATTAGCATGAAATTAGTTTTCTCTTCAATTACTGTAAGTGTGTTAGCCAAACACCAAGTAACTACCTTACTGAATTCTGCATTGATAGTGTCAAGATTTATGGCATTCATGTGAGTTGATCTGAATAAATTTGTGTCATCTGCGAATAACCTAAATTGAAAGTAGTCTGTAGAATTGCTTATGTCAATTATGTAAAGAAGGAAAAGAGTAGGACCGAGGATAGATCCTTGAGGCACTCCGCATTTAATTTGTTGGGAATTCGATGAAACATTATGCATAGTTACAGTTTGAGGACGTTTGTTGAGATAGCTTCGAAACCAATTTAAAGGGTGACCTCTGACCCCGTACATTTCTAATTTGCGTAATAAAATGTCATGATCTATAGTGTCAATGGCTTTTTTAAGGTCTATGAAGACGCCAATGGTAGTATTGCCGCTATTCAGACTTTCTGTTATTTCCTTAATGATGTTGACAAGAGCCAGTTTGGTGCTATTTTTTTATCTAAAGCCATATTGAGTGGCAGAGAGTATGTCATACTTTTCAAGAAAGGAGATAATCTGTTTATTTACAATAGTTTCAAAAATTTTGCTGAATATTGAGAGGACAGATATCGGCCTGTAGTTTCCTACGTTGAATCGGGACCCTTTTTTGTACAGTGGGGTGACTTTTGCGTTCTTGAGTGCCTCAGGGAACATACCATCGGACAGATACCATTGATTACATGGGAAAGAGGTTGAGATATGTGATCTACAGCGTGTTTGACCAACAATGGATGGATGAAGTCATAACCAGCGGATTTGTTTGTATCTAAAGATAATAGTTCTTCGGCAACATCCTCAGCAATAACTGGACGAAAAAAGAATGAGTTGCTATAATTTCCTGTTAGGTATTTTTCAAAATCGACATTGCATGATATTTTTGAAGCTAAATTTGGTCCAATATCAGTAAAATATTTACAAAAGGTTTCAGCAATTCCTTTGTTGTCGGTTATGAATTCATCCATAAAAGGGGACTTAAGTTTACTTGGTGTAGTACTCTTGTTAACATTTCTATTTAAGACTTCATTAATAACCTGCCATGTTTTTGAAGAATTACCCGCTACAGAGGTGAACTTGTAAGAAAAATACCGTTTCTTAGCTGATCTCATTACCCTGGTTAAGACATTTCTGTAGGTCTTATAATGATTCTGTATGATATTATTCATTGGAGACTTTTTAGCTTTTGAAAATAATTTGTGTTTCATAATGATTTTTTCCGGCTTTTTTTGGCAGTGATTGGAGCGTGCTTGGAGGCGACACTAATGTATTTTTCATAGAACATGTTATATGCTTCGTCGGCGTTTGAACTGTCATAAACAGATTGCCAGGTTACGCAATCCAAATCAGCTAGGAATGATTCACGATTGTAGCGAGAAAAATTAAAGCTGTGAACTACATCATTTGCATTTAAAATGTGTTTCATGTTATTTAGAATTACAAAAGTTGAAAAGTGGTCAGTAATGTCAGTAGCAATGCAACCACACTCTAAATAATTATCTGTAATGTTTGTAAGCAGGTGGTCTATTGTAGTGCTGCTATTATTGTTGACCCTTGTCGGAGTGTTGATGATTTGTTTGAAGTTGTATGACTGTAGAAGAGTTGTGTACTCAGTTGTAATATTTGAATTTGAACTGACATCAATATTCATGTCACCTAATATCAAGCAGTTCTTATTTTTTGATGAAAAACTATCCAAACACTTATCCAGACTATTTAAAAAATCACCAACAGAAGTATTTGGCCTTCTATATATGACACCTACAATAGTTGTCTTCCGATCAACAACAGTTTCAATAAACAATGACTCACAATTTACAAGTGTTAAGTCATGAATACGACAATGGGGCAAAGACGAATGCACATACAATGCAACACCACAACCTTTAGAATAGTGTCGATTACACGTGTGTAACTGGTATGAAGGCAAATCAAAAAGTGAACAATCGTCAGTATCATTTAACCACGTTTCTGATAGTGCGATAATTGCGAATCTTTGATTTAGGACGCCTAAAAATGATACCAATTCATCAAAATGTTTATTAATCGACCTGACATTTAAGTGAATAGCTGAAAAAGTTGAGAAATCATTACTTTCACTTTTACCTTGATTAAAATCGTCAACAGAGTAAGTGTTACAACTAGATTTGATAATGGATTCTTGTAAATTAGGGTCCATCGACATGTAATAGAGTTTTTATATAATGCGCTGAATGTCTCTCTCAGAACCTATTTTCATAGCTGGCGTGTCGTTTTCCTTACGGACGTATATTCTTCCGTTCTGAGTCCAGATGTATTTCCAGTTTAGCGATTTCCGTTTCATGTTGGTGTTATGGAACAATTGTTTATTTCTTCTTGTGAGCTGTTCGTTAAAGTAGATGCGATGATCATCTTGTCTTGGAGTGTGTAAACCAATATCAGACGCTGTCTTCTTCTGTAGTTTCTTCCTGGCGATGTAAAGTTTGTTGCGAACACTTCTGCGTGTGAATCTCACAATTAATATGGCAGGTTGTTGTTGTTCTCTTCTTTTCGGTAGTCGATGGCTGATGTCAATGTCGCTATCTAAAACTTCTACGTCTACTGCCTCTGCAACTTTCTTTACAATCTCGTCTGTGTTTTCGTTGGTGGTTTCTGGGATACCATGTATCTCCAAATTGTTCCTTCGTGTGTACTGTTGTAGCTCTTCGATTTCGTTTTCTGCTATCTTCAATTTTCCTTCAGCGTCTTCCAGTTTATTCCGAAGTTCCGTGTTTTCCATCGTCAGTGACTGTATTTCTCTTCGGAAGTCTTCAAATGAGTCACTCATGAACTTGACCGAATGCTGGAGATCCCTTAAAGTATCTGGTATAGTGCCAAACTGATCGACTTTTTGGCAGAGGAAAGTTAGTCTGTCTTCTATGGTTATTTTGGTTGCGTCACTTTGGCCTTCAGCCATCTTGCCTTTGTTTTCTAGCCGTTCGCTTGACCTTGGCTTTGGAAATCTTCTGGATTCACATTTGCGGCATAAGTCCAGGTCACCCTGACACAAATGCACACCCTTGTTGGTGCCACAGTCATCACACTTCATTTTTTGGTGGAGTTTAGTAACCTCGCTAAGTCGCGGCCCTTGCTAAGTCGCGGGTTTCTTGATGGACACGGACACCCACGAGTTAGCGAGGGTCTACTGTACAAGTCTCGCAGATACTGGTCCAGTCCCATTGTTCCTATATTAGTAAATTATATAATATAAGATAAAGTAAATATTATTTTTTCATTTATTTCATATCTGTTTCCATTGATTTTATTTCTATTTCAATTGATTTCATATCTGATTCCATTGTTTTCATATTTGATTCCATTGCTGACTTCGTATATTCCATTGATTTCATTTCTGAATAACCATTTAATTTATAATATTTCAAGTAATGCTCCAAAGGGGGAGTGTAATTGGCAGCTTTCTGCATTTCAAGAGATTTCATAAATATCTCCTGAATAAATTCAATCACAGGTTTTTCAGTGTATACATTAGCCTGCGTGTATATTAATAATTCCTTGAAATTTTGATATTGTAATTTAAATTGTGATATTTTATCCGTTAGTTTTAGATTTTGATTAATAACGGTAATAATTATTGGACCAGCAGCTAATAAACAAAAACTGGTATCGCTGGAACTTCTATACGCACTACATACTTGTGTAAGATAATCAATTAAATCTTGTATCGTTTTAATATGTTTATCAATCATGATGTCCGTAAGTGTTCTCTGTATACCACTATATATATATATATATATATATATATATATATATATATATATATATATATATATATATATATATATATATATATATATATAATATTTTTGATAATTAAATCGATCACGAATCATCATGACGGACAACTGGTGTATCATTTATATATGTATATATATTTTTATTATAATGTTTGATAATTAAAAGTGGAATGAAAAGTTATTCTTCTATAAGTACGAATAAAGACAACAGCACCAATATTGACTTTAACCCTTTTTTCAATATGAATTAATCGAGACACAGATGGTGATAAAATTTTCTTGTTTATAACGAGTGTCGAATGAGATATTTTAGTTTTATCATCAAAATTTATATTAAAATTAACTGTAGTGGTCTCGTTACTATTAAAATGACCGGAGTCTACAAAATGTTGAATGTGATAAGTTCCTGGATCTAAAAAGTAAGAATTTCTATCACTATCAAAAGTTACTTTATTCTTGTTTATTATATGAGAATATTCATTTATAAATAGCCTAATAATTTTTTACGGTCTAATTCAAGTATTGCAATTTCTTCTGTTGTTACAGGTTTTGGAGGAGGAATACAACTTTGCTCATAACTCAGTTCCCTTTGTTCCTGTGTTGGATAACTTTGGTATTTTGTTTGACTTTGCATTTTTTTTATTCATTTGTGTATATACTATAGAAAAATATATTTGTTTAAATAGACGCATCCAAGTATGGCGTCAATATTAAAATAAAACTTTAAAATCTATAAGAATCATACGTTTCAAAGTTATTGTTTTAATATCTAGAAAATTTAACCCTTTTTTATTGCATATAACACTTCATTTCTGTCCCGTATTTCCCGTTTTGTAACTGTTCCACCTCCCAAAACAAAACCTATAGAAATAGGACCAGGAGCATTAGCAGCAGGAGCAGGAGCAGGAGCAGGAGCTTTAATATTTTCTGTAAAGGTAACATTAATATTTCCGTTCTCAATATTAATTTCAATAGTTAATAATGTACATTGGTCACATGCTATTGAAAATCCATCCAAAAGAGTATCATATTCACCCTCAGTATTTAATTTAATACATTTAATAATAATGATACCACTGGTTACTTTCTTTATATTGTTCGTCATCGCATCACTAGCAGTATCAATTTTAATTTAGCCTCATAATAGGTTTCAAACCAAGTTCATTAAACTGCGTATCATAAAATCAAGAAGTTCTTAAAAATTACCGCCCTGTATCCAACTTGCCGTTTTTGTCGAAGACTTTAGAACGTATTGTTGCCAGGAGGCTGACTTCCCACATTGTTAACCATTCACTGGACGAGCCATTGCAATCTGCGTACAAACCAGGACATAGTACAGAGACTACTCTCCTTAAAGTAACAAATGACATCTTGCTCTCTCTTGATGAGAAAAGGGACGTCTTCTTGGTATTGCTTGATCTTTTCGCAGCATTTGACACTGAACCATTCTATTTTACTGAATCACTTAAGAGACCGTTTTGGTCTTTCAGATAGTGTCCCCATGTGATTTCAGTCCTACCTCTCCAATCGCAGTCAGTGTGTACTTGTGAATTCCACCGAGTCACAATTCTATCCGCTTGACACTGGGGTACCACAGGGATCGGTTCTAGGACCTATACTTTTTAATATGTACACTTCTCCATTAGGTGAATTAGTTTCAAGTCATGGATGTCTCTATATTTTTTATGCAGATGACTCTTCACATTATATGTCTTTTACTATAGATAATGAAGCTAGAATGGTTTCTAATCTTGAACTTTGTATTTCTGATGTCAGGTCTTGGATGTCTGAAAATTTCTTGTGTCTGAATGCTGATAGGACTGAATTTGTTATTTGTTCTGCTATTTCGGGTGATCTGTCCACTAGAGCAATTACAGAAATTCGTGTTGGCGATGCTCTGATTCCCGTCCATTGTCAGGCCAAGAGCCTTGGAGTGATCCTTGACTCTTGTCTGACAATGAAGTCGCATATTGGACAGATCAGCCATTCTGCCACTTTTCATTTGCGTCGTATTGCGCTTATCCGCAAATATTTATCTCAACCTGCTTTTGAGCAATTAGTTCATGCATTCATTACATCTCGAATAGATTCGTGTAATTCACTTTTATTTGGGCTTCCGAAGTACCTAATCAACCGTATTCAACGTATTCAAAATATTGCTGCTAGAATTGTAACTCGTTCCAAAATCACCTTTCACATCACTCCGATTTTATATCAGTTGCATTGGTTACCTGTTTCTGAACGTAATGTTTTTAAGATTGTAGTTCTTATTTTTAAATCCATTTATAGGCTTGGACCAATTTATCTTTCTGACATGATAGAACTATATGTTCCACGTCGTAATTTAAGGTCAGCTGATCAGTTCAAACTCTGCCCCATTCGATCACGTACTAAGACATATGGTGATCGTGCTTTTAGTGTTGCTGCTCCCACTCTCTGGAAAAATCTCCCACTCAACATCCGTCAGTCACCTAACTTATCTGCTTTTAAATCAAATGTTAAAACTTTACTTTTTAAAACTGTCTTTTAACTGATATTTGTATTGTATGATTTGCTTTCAGCGTCTTTGATCACATTTTTGTGGATATTGACGCTTTATAAATAAATTATTATTATTATTATTATTATTATTATTATTATTATTACAAGTTACATAATAATAAAAATGTCTGCACAAATTTTTTTTTTTTAGAGGAATGGTACTTTCAATAAAATATATCCGTGTGAGCTTATAGAATATATTTATTTTAAAGGGATCATAAGATGTGGACATTTTTCCTTTATAAAGCTCAAAAGCTCAAAATGAATAATAAACAGAAAACATGAAATATTTTTAAAAAAGTATGTGAGTGTGTGTGTGTGTGTGTATGTGTGTGTGTGTGTGTTTGTTTGTGTGTGTAGGGGGGGGGGGCTGATGCCTGACCTGAGTTTGTCCAGACGCTTGACAAATCCACTGCGCAAAGTTATGCGCATAGTTGTACAATGGTTCATCTATTGTCTACATAGGGTTGGACAAAAGTAAGCTCTTCGGATGTATATGACTAAAGCGATTGTCAAAAGTTAGTGTACAACAATAGAGCAAGAAAATATAAACATTCTCACCATAATAACACATAGATATACTTCATTTTCATCAATTAAAATACGTGTTCATCTCTTTTCCAAAACCAAAACGAAAGAGTTATTTTCGTCCCTCTAAAATCAAGCTGTCATTTATTGGCAAAAACACCTTCAGTTTTATTAAAAGTCTGGCCGTAATTTTGAGAGTCTGGCGTTTATACTTTTTCTCAAGGAAGGATAAGATGCTAACTCGGCGATGGTGTCGTGCACCAAGAAATCTGTGCATGCACTCGTACTTTCCATGGCCACTGAACTGACCCCCTGCAAGATTACCACTGTAAGCGACTTGTAACTAACAGCACAAGCGGGGAGGACACGTTTCCTAGCAATGCAAAATATGAGAAAAAACGATATTTTCTACACCACAGAAACTCCATATTCAATAGAGGACAGTACTTTCCCTATGGATACTTTTTATCGACAGATTTGATTTTTTAGCTTACATTTTGCTCACTTCTGCATTCAACGGGATTAGCATGCACCATTTTGACCTCGAAACAGGACGCACATCATACGAGTCATATAACCACACATCTGATTCTCACATTAACGATCCGTGCTATGTCCGTACTACTAGTACTAGGGCGACATGATGAACTTACTGTTTTAGTGTTTGGTACATGGTGTAGGGTGACTTGGTTTGAACGGACATCTCCTTTTTTATGTTAATCTTTTCAAATATTACTTCTGAAAAAAAGTGTATTTTAGACGTTCAGAGAGATGTAAATATAATTTTTTAAAAACCAGGAACGAACTACTCATCAAATAGAACTCATTAATATGCTACCACAAGTACCTGTTCATCCACTGAACCTTCCAGCACCTCTAGCTAGAGGCATTTTGGAACTGCAGCAATCACTGCAATGTTGATTTGGGGTACAAAAATAGAAATAGACCCACCTCACTGAACCGTGTAGAAATGTTACCATGGATACTTTTTTCATGGGGAGACAATGTAGGTAATTTTTATACAACTTGTATATACATGTAACATTGTTGCAATTTGAATATTTGGGTTACACGATACATGATCACAAGACACTGAATTCAACTTTATACTTGTACAGTTGGCCTGACAGATGGAAAATAATCGTATTTGTGATTGAATACATCCACTGAAACACATGACTATGAATTCAGTAATTTTACATTTAATTGGCAGGGTATTTCACTTCGTCTGGAGTTTGTCATTCGAATGCTGCCCTCATCGGCCGGTCCAAATTTTCCCATCATGCAACAATCAGACCACAGTATTATGTGGATCAATGAGAGAAATCCACAACAAAATTTCACTCAAAATCTGTATTGTGATGACTCCTTTGGCGATACTGACTGCTAAATTCAACGAACATACACTAAAAAAAATCTACCAAGTGTGGTTTATTTTTTTAGACGCTTACTGATGTTTGCTTATTGTTATTGTGGACGTTTCCTGAAGACTACACGATACTGTGATAAGACTGACCGGCCATATTTGAATTTGCTCGTGAGTTTATGTCGGACTGCATGTCGTATGCTTCGAACAGCAGCATATACAGCACGAGTGCAACCCTACAGAGTTGCACAGGATACCTAATATTCAATTATTTTGTGATGGCTATATATTTGCGTGGAAATAACCTCTGTGTAAACGGACAGTGTTTAACAATCATGAAGCAACTAACGGTTTCCTTGAACGCAACTTTGGATGTTTTGGTATCGGGTGTCAATGTCTTGTCAAACCGGACCTACGTCGTTACATTAATTGCTTACCCATGATTATGTCATATATTCAACTGAAGACTATGTACTACGTATGCATATATGTATATGATTTACACTGCCAAGAAAGGAAAGTTGAATTTTGTTCTTAGCAAAAGGTATGTAGAGCTGATGACTTCGTTAACGTACATGTTCATGTTTGTAAATGTCAGCACAACAGTTACTGAAAAGGACAAGAATATGTCAAGATGGGGTTGTATTTAAAAGCTGAGTAATTTGTATTAAATCGTAATTTCACACAGTATATCTTTATTGCTGTGTTATGTTGTCATTATTGCAAACAGTTGCCAGTGTATACATTTAATATTTAACAGAAAACTAGCGAAGGCCTGCAATTTTCTACACATTCCCGCACACCGGTTTGTTTATGTTCACGTGACGTATGGTAGCACCCTCCTTGCGTGTGACATGTTGTAGTGTAGTTGGCCCGGCCGGCTCTTCAAAAAATTGGGATCGTAATTAGACCTTGTAATCGGCACAGATCTTCTGACATACATGTTAAGCATTTACAACCACTCAGTTTGTGACTAGTTGCATATTTTATTAGGACTTGGAGTAACAAAATATTTGGTATTTTAATAGCAAACCCATTCATTTGTAGGTGTATGTCAGATATAATTTTTTCACTAAAACATGGCATTTGTAAAGTAAGCGTATTTTATGTTTCCATGGAAGCCACTCTCCAATTTTAGATAATCTGTCTTACAATGGATAGCATTAGTGCATATATGCCAAAAGTAAGGATTTTGTTTGTAAAAAAAATTTTCATCGAATTTTACATAAATTTTGCCTAATATTGCATAATATGGTGATTTAGGTTACCATGGCAACAGATGTTCCTAAAATGATATCTATTTTTGAACTCGGCATAACAAATTACTCAAGATAGGGCGGTCAATATGCTAATAAACTATGTTATAATTAGGTTTATCATGTTATTTTCCAGATATGTAGGTGTTTAACCAACACAACATTTTTTACTCTACCATATGTTTCCATGGAAACAGCTTTCCAATTTTATACAATTTATGTTACACCAGGTAGCACTAACTCATACATGTCTAATACAAGGACATTTTTTCACTGTATTACTGATATCAGCTAAACTAAATGTCTTATTATTGTTATTATAAACCAACACATAAGGAATTCGGTCAGATAAACCATGATCAATAGTAGTTAATGGTTTGTCAATCAATTCAATGAAGTCTCGTGGTAAATCAAAAGTATAGAACTTGGCATCTCTGTTACTATACTCAAAACCAAATGGTACATGATGTTTTGATACTTTATATTCTTCGATTGTCTCATCTATATCATTTAGGTCTACTAAATTGTTGGTATGTTCATGTGATGGAACTGCTGCTGGTTCTAAATTAAATTGATTTAGATTCATTTTTCCATCTAAAGATAAAATCTTTATTATTATGTCGTCCGGATAAATTCGATGTGTAAACATCTTTGAGATCATTAAGTGCATGTCCTTGCAGTGCTATCGTACCTAATCCAAAAATTGATGGCATATTATGTATATAATATATATATATATATATATATATATATATATATATATATATATATATATATATATATATATATATATATATATATATAAGAAAACAATGAAGTTATATATTAACAACAAATTTAATGATATTACTATCAGTTTCACAGAAACGCTGACTGATTATAAACAGATACGACTGTAGGAATGTAAACTATATAATTCCTGGTATAATATTACGAAAGAAAACAATGAAATTGCTTTTACTGTTGATAAAAAAAACGTCAGTTAAAAAAGTAGAATCAGGTAATTGCAATGTAGAAACATTATCACAAGCAATTGGTAGAATGAAAGTAATTAATTTTAAGAGAATTTTACCAACAGGAAAATCACAGATGGTACTCGGTGATAATGTCAAAGTAGACTTTTCAAAACCTAAGAATTTTGCGAAGATACTTGGTTTTAAAGAGAAAGAATATATTGCATCGAGTATTAGTCCAAATAAAGCAGATTTTCTTCCTGTGACTGAATATGTATTAGATTAATGGGAAAAAGGTCCAATTATTTGCAAATTTTAACGATACAGGACCGGGGTAAAATAGGAGAAGCTGTCACTTATTCATTTCCTGCGAATGTTCCAGTACCCATCAAGAAAATGAATATAACTAATCTTCGAATTTGGATAACTAATCAAAATAACGAAATAATAGATTTTAATGGTTGGCCAATTTCATTTCAACTTGAGCTTACTTAAAGCTTACTTAAATTAATGTGACCATATGCTAATGTGTTACGACGAAGCAACTTAAAGAAGTTTTATTGATTTTGTAACTACCAACCTGATGATTTATCAATCGTATAGTATTCATGGAATGTTTCAATTGTAAATTTTCAAAAAGTATTTTCTTATATTCTTCGTGAGTAATAATCTTTTTTATAACTAACTTTTCTTATACCTTTTGCTTTGCGTGCGGAAGCAGACTCTGTTATGTAAGAGTACATTTTACTTCTCAACCCGATGAACTCGGTGATTGGTTTACCTGCACACTCATGTTTGAATTTACCAATTACTTTTTGTTATAATCAAAGTAATATGGACTTTCTGATGAATAATCACTATTATCAAAAAGGTCTTTATCTTTGTAGAAATCTTTATAAGAATCATTGGTTTTAATTTCATACATTAATGAATCTGTATCTGTGAATAATAATTTGGCTCGTGTCCCATATTTTTCTTTTATATAATTGTAATGAAAGTCATACATTAAAGTTTTAGACAAATCAAGAATACTCATTCCAACATATAAGGGTTGATTTAGGGTTAATCGTTCTTTTTTGTTTTCTACTGCTACTAGACTTTCGGTTTAGATTTAGATTGGTTTAGATACTAATTTCTTGATTTGTTTTTCTGTTAAACATAATTTTATACTACGGTGTTTACATACATTCATCATAGTATGTCCAAAGACAGAATTATTCATTAATTTGAATGCATTTCCTGCTTTCTTTCTTTTTTCTGTGTTAAATAAAATATACTGCAACATCCATTTTGATTGGTTGAATTCAATGGCTGTGTGAATTCTATTGACTTTTAAGCCGAGTGATAAATATTGTTTTAAGTTTTGAAAATGAAGTACATATTTCTTTTTTGGTCTCAGAGTTGTAGTTAATTTTTCTATATTTCCACATTTGATATTAAATAAGTCACTATCTTTTTATTATGCGGTGATAACATGTTTTCAGTAATACATAGTCTCTCAGGTGCTAAAGGATAATCATGGAGGTCATTAGGATATTCAAGATCAACTTCAAGGATTAATCCATGGTCGCTCTCATTGGTGTACTTACTTAAGTGAATCTATATCAATCCATTTAAATCCATGTGTTGGTAAAGATTGTGTCATTGCCCAACCATAGAGATTATTAGCATCTAAATACATGATGTACTTTGTTTCCTGGGTTGGGTCATAATCTTTCATGTATGGATTGTTTGCCTTTGCATGACCAGCGGATATATAAGAAATACCTCCATGAAGACCTTTTTCTATGAAGAGATGAATGTCTATATCCGTTAATAATTCGAGGTTAAAATTCTCATATTTAGACACGCATCCCAGGATAACCCAGGAGCACTGAAATAATGACAAGGATCGAGGTTATAATATACATTACATGTTGTTAATAATTTTAGGCTGTCAGGGAATTCTTGTTTTGTGTATTTGAAATCACTTGTGTTACCTACGAGTTTTTCTAATGAAACATTCAAGAACTTTAAACTATCTATGAAGACTAAATGAGTACCAATCATTATAGCCATGAACTTTTCCATAGAATGTGGGATAATGTTAATTTTTTGTCCCTTAAAATTTTCAAGGGTTTGAATAATAAAATGACTGTCATATCCTTTTAAATTGTGGAATATGACAGGTATTTTTTTAGTAACTTGAAAATAGATATTACATTTTACATGTGCTGAACCACGGTATTTACCAGTAATATGACAATGATCGCGAACTGGTATGTCATCTTTTTCGTATGATTTTTCACAAATATGACATTGCGTTACTCATACACAAAGGTTTATTAAAATGTTGCTGTTTAATATTATTACAATAGTCAACTTCCGATAACATCATTTCCATAAATTTCTTAGATGCATTTGGTCCTCTGTAAATAACCCTTTTTTTACTGAATGTGTCATCGTAACAACAGACTAATTTATATCCAAAACTACATACTTCATGCTTTTGGTAATGATGTGTGAATATTGTGTTTTCATTAGGATGACAGGTATTCACTTTTCGAGTTATAGATTCGAAATCTGCGTATAACAAATGGTGCATTTAATTGTTATGAGTAATTTTTAAATGATAACCACTTGTTCTCCTCAGTTGGTATTCGTATAGCTTGTGTACCATTTATTTCGAAACAAACAGGAATGTGCTGATTTAAAATCTCTGCGGTTGTAAAGTGTTGTAAACAATATTTACAGAAATGTTTTCTTCCGTTATAATTTGTTATACCATGCATGAATCAATTAAAATTTTTGATCCAAACATAATGTTGTTTATCACCACGAGTTATTAGTAGTAAGTCAAGGTGATCTTCACAAGTTTGTTTACTAACATAAATTGGATATGCTTTTTTATTTTTATAACCAAATACAGAAATAGATATATTATTTTGGTTTTCAATTTTTGGTATTTGTTTTGTTGTAACCGGGAATGTTATTCCTTTGTAATCTAGATCAACGATGTGTTGACTGTATCTAGATGGTCGATTTTTATGAATTTCAACTGGAAACTTATATGCTAAATGACACCATCTAAAACATTCATTGTCATTATTTTGTATATTAATGAGACCTTTCTTTGGATGTTGTAACTCTTTTGGTAATTTGATATATGAGCTACCTTGTAAAGATATTTACATAAAAATTAAGAAGTGTTTTTATTTGCCAACCAGATCCTTCACGTAACCATTTAGCGATATGTTCAATAATTCTTTCGAAACTTTCACTCATTTGTTCTTCTATTTGGTCAGTATTTATAATTTGTAAAGGACTACTATTAAAATAACCATCACTTGTTGTTTCTTCCATATCTTTACCACTTTTAACAAATTTTATCTTTAAGGTTAATATCGCTTTTATTTCGTAAATTTTGTTCTAAGATTTTCTTAATTAACAATTTATTTTCAGTTTATTGTGTATGTGGTTCATTCTCGGTAATATCAATTTCATATGATTTCACGTATCCTTTAAAAGCTCTCTCAAGTTCATGATATCTGGGTAACATTATGACACCACCTACATGTCGGTAACCTCTGTTAATAAGAGTTCGATATGTATCATTACCTATTTTAATCATACGTTTGGTGATAGGATTCATGATATATTCTTCTGTTAATGGTGGAGGGAGACCACTAGGTACCGGCCAATCTAAAATATTATCTTCACTTCGTTGTTTTGATGGTGTGGTATTAAGAATAGGTTATAGTTCACCATTCCGTATAAGATTATTATACACACGACCACCAACTGTTATCATTCGGTTAGTGAGTGGGTTCATAATCTTAACCATATTATATGAATAAAAAATTATTTATTTACAATAATATTTATTTGTTCAATTGAAATTTGTTTAACTTACAACTTTTCATTTTATGTATATATAACGTAGAATAACTACCTAATTCTGAACCACAATCACAAAAATATCTCTTAGGTTGTTTAACGCAAGGTGTACTTCTGTTAAAATGTATCTTTAAATGACACTCATATTTATATGCAAACCCACATTTTTCACATGTAAACTCAGGAAAAACACGACCACATGTTTGACAAGCATCAGGGAATTCTTGTTTATTATTCTCGCAAGAATCTTTTATATTTGTGTGTTTGATAAAATTATGTTTATGTCTAAAACATTTGTTACATTTGTCATATTTGAATTCTGGCACCGACCTACCTCAAGTAGTACAATTCTTTCGCATCGTAATGTATATGCTAGTAACAATACCATTTGTCTAATTGAGCATATCAAAGGTCACACAGGTCATAAAGGTCACACAGGTCAAGAATGTCGACGACGTAAAAACCACACACAATGACGGCATCGGTGTCGTTCAATTAGACAATGGGCTGGTGTATTAATAGACTGTTTACACTCGATCGGCTGCACTGCCATTGGTAACACGGTTCAAAAACCCTTCCACAGTGGAACGACATTGAATAACGGTAAAATTACAGTGTATTTTTGGTGTTTACATAAATTTTATATAGATTAAGCCATTTATTTTAAGTAAAAAAGGTGAAGTGGTCCAAAACTCCTATTTTATATACAACTGGTGTCACATATAATATGACACAATGGGTACATGAATCAAATCACACTAAAGGACACACACTGGATCTAATTATAACTAATTCTCCAATACATATTAATAATACTTTCATCGATTTCACTGGATTCTCAGATCATAATCCCGTTTATCCTTCATAAACCTTCACTTTTAATACGTGAAATAACTTTTCGATGTATCTCAACTATCTTGATGGAAGACTTCACCCATGATTTGATTTCTCTCCCAGATATCATGTAACCACCAATAGATTTCTGATCCGAGCCAGGGGTAATAAATTGTAAAGCGCTTTGAGCACGGTGTGGGAAAGCGCTATATAAGAACCGAACATTATTATTATTATTATTTCTTCTCTGCCATAGCATCATACAACACACATCTCACTCAGCTTCTCTTCTGCCATAGCATCATACAACACACATCTTACTCAGCTTCTCTTCTGCCATAGCATCATACAACAAACATCTTACTCAGTTTCTCTTCTGCCATGGCATCATACACCACACATCTTACTCAGCTTCTTGAAAACCATGATCATTGGACTGCCAACATACATTCAGACATTTAATGATATACACCCGAAGTTGATGTGGCCAAGAAGAAGAGGAGAACAGCTGATCATCTGTGGTGCACCACTAAGGTAGAAATACATCGCAAGAGTTTCCAAGAAGAGTGCAGAAATGTTAGCCGCGTAATCAAGAAAGCGAAGAAGGAATATTACTCAATTTAATTACTGACAACAAGGGTAACCAGAGATCACTATTTCGCATATTCTCTAGCTTATCCGGCAAGCAGCAAGAGAAGTCTCTCCCTAATCGTGCATATGTCAGGAGCTCAGTGAGCAATTCAGTCACTATTTCATCAACACAATAACAATACCCTCCAACCTCGATACTATTGATACCTCGTCAACTTTCAATGATCTGGAAACTGCTACGTAAGCAACATTCTCTACTTCCCAATGTGTCAGTACAGACGATATTGGAGAAATAATCACAAAAACACCATAAACAACTACTTGGCCCGATTCCGGAATAGTTTCAGAATCACTGAAAAGACAATTGTTCTCAAGAAGATCAAATACCTTAAAATAGCAAGTGGTTAAGATAAAAAAAGATGATTAACCAAACTTTTTAGAATCTATTAAATTTACTTGGTGGTGAGGACTCGCCATTTACCTAAGGAACTGTGTGATGTGAGATATATAACATTGACCACGGATTGATCACCATGACAATGCTAGATTACAGAACTTTCCCTCTCATTATATGAATATACCTCTTGATATGACCCAGGTTGACAAAATGTAGTTGTTTTCCTAGAACATACAAGGAATCGGCTCCTGACTGACTAATTAACGATCAAGTTTATTTATCAAATTTATTCACATTTACATATAAAAAACATCTTACCTGGGTATATCGGTTACAAATGGCGAATAAAGAGCAGTGCCTTCAATTTGCATAGAGCATAAACTATTTTCAGACAGATGGCTTCATTTTGTAAAAGGCTGCTACTTGTATGCCTACTGGATGATACAATAAAACATTTGAAGCACATATATGTCTAGTCCCAATAATACAACCATTGCAATACTGATTTCAGTTATCAACAAATAACATGCCATAATTCAGAATCTCAAATAATTCTAAGAAAAAAAAATCTGAAAAGTGATGATTTATTTCTTGTTTATACTTTCCGTCCAAAGTTGATGAATTCAAAGCTTTAAGGAAATCACATAATGAGGGCCACTTTCAAGTTTTACACTCTAACAATTGATGACATCATCCGTGACGCGAAGTAATACATCATATATACACTTAAAGTGTCTACCCCATAATATACCATTTATACACTTAAAGTGTCTACCCCATAATGAACCCTATATACACTTAAAGTGTCTACCCCGTAACAGACCCTATATACACTTAAAGTGTCTACCCTATAATAGACCCTATTTATACTTAATTAAAGTATCTACCCCATAATAGACCTTATATACACTTAAAGTGTCTACCCCATAATATACCATTTATACACTTAAAGTGTCTACCCCATAATGAACCCTATATACACTTAAAGTGTCTACCCCGTAACAGACCCTATATACACTTAAAGTGTCTACCCTATAATAGACCCTATTTATACTTAATTAAAGTATCTACCCCATAATAGACCTTATATACACTTAAAGTGTCTACCCCATAATATACCATTTATACACTTAAAGTGTCTACCCCATAATGAACCCTATATACACTTAAAGTGTCTACCCCATAACAGACCCTATATACACTTAAAGTGTCTACCCTATAATAGACCCTATTTATACTTAATTAAAGTATCTACCCCATAATAGACCTTATATACACTTAAAGTGTCTACCCCATAATATACCCTATATACACTTAAAGTGTCTACCCCATAATAGACCCTATATACACTTAAAGTGTCTACCCCATAATATACCCTATATACACTTAGTGTCTACCCCATAATATACCCTATATACACTTAAAGTTTCTACCCCATAATAGACCCTATATACACTTAAAGTGTCTACCCCATAATAAACCCTACATACACTTAAAGTGCCTACCCCATAATAGACCCTATATATACTTAATTAAAGTGTCTACCCCATACTAGACCCTATGTACACTTAACGTGTCTACCCCATAATAGACCCTATATACACTTAAAGTGTCTACCCCATAATAGACCCTATATATACTTAAATTGTCTACCCCATAATATACCCTATATACACTTAAAGTGTCTACCCCATAATAGACCCTACATACACCTAAAGTGTCTACCCCATAATAGACCCTATATACACTTAATGTGTCTACCCCATAAAAGACCCTATATACACCTAAAGTGTCTACCCCATAATATACCCTATATACACTTAAAGTGTCTACCCCATAATAGACCCCATATACACTTGAGCAATGTGACATTATGTAAACTAGAAATTACTTATAACAGACATACTTGAGTCCTGACAGTTCTGCAACGATATGATTTCGTTATGCAAATCTACTCAAAATGTAAGTTTTGGCTGCCATCTTTGGTTTTCGCATGCAACATAACCAATACTGTCCAACAGAAGGCCAAGTTGCCCTGAACAAACAATGAGAACACTGTTTGTCCCCTGAATATGCCCCTAGTATGAACACCCTTGTGCTATTTTAGTGTAATATGGGTTCACCGTTTGTATTATGTATGGTGTCTTAATGTACATGTGTTGTTGTACAAGACATAGTTACATAACTGATCCAAACAACCAATCCCATGCCCTTAGCAAAATTCAGTATATATAGCATGAAAAGATATCATTGATATTTAGACTCTTGTGAAGCCTGGTGTTATATATATTGGGAAGAACGAAGGAAATGTCCAGAAAGGATACAATATTTAATTCCAATATGAAAATAGCTCCTTGACTCTCTGTACTTTACCTAATACCTACTTATGGAGCCTGAGCTAGGTGAGCTAGTGTAAGTGGTCAGTGGAACGTCTCATTCACATTCATCCAAACAAGGACCCTTGATTGTATAAGGCACTATATGAACAGCCAGTCACTACAAACTACAATATACACTTCGCACCCCTTCAGTAATCCCTGCACATTACGATTTGTATGGATTTGGGTTTTTCAGAGATCGGTGAAGGCTGCCATCTACCAAAATTATTCATTGTAAACAGTATGACTAGCAACAATAGAATGTGGACTCCATACGGTGTGTTCAAAGTTATCTGAATTGAGCAAAATGTTTCTCTTCATGGTCCATTTTTTTCTGCTTACGATAAATTGGATGATTGCATTGATAACAATAAATGTAATCATGTTACCTAACATATGTGTTATCTATATAAGTTTCAACCCAAGAAATACCATTCAAATGTAAACCCACATTGTTGATAGAGTAACTATTTAGACAGGATTTTGATTATACCCTTGATTTTTAAGTTCAAACTTAAATGTGAAGAATACATAACTGCCGCACAACAAACTAGCTGGAAGGGGGTACACGCAACAAAATAGATGGGAGTGACTGTGTCTTCTTTGATGAATACATGTTGAATATTTTTATCTAACAAATATTTTTCTACTTTCAAAATACAAGAAATGAGCATCAATTAAAGTGTGTTCTCCCACAAATTATATGTCAGCAGGTATCAGCTGCAAAAGAATCGCTTTCCTCTACTCCTGACCATGATATTGTGTACAATGTTTCAATGTGTGGACAACATGATGTATTCCTATCAAGAGCACACATACACAAGGAATTGGACAAAAGACAAGACCTGTGTTTACATGACGAGCCAACCATTCAACAATCTTACTTGTTCGATTTAGGTAGCTGGTATAGGAAAATGTACTTCCATCTATATCCCTTGTTAAAGATCTACTTGGGAATGAAGCGAGTCTTGTTACTACACAAGAAAGTCAATTTAAAAAATACAAATAAAGTCAAGGTTAGTTGGTGAACTTTTAGCCCTCTTGGCCCCATGGCGAAAGTTAAAGAAGAGCTACTGCCCTACCCATTCATACATGTATTCACATGCCACATGGGACTTTTCTGCTAAGGGACCGGTCAGTTTCTCCAGCCTGGGGGGGGGGCGGTGGATTCTTAAATCGGGCCGACAAAAAGTTACTGACCCCCCCCCCCTATCTGTAAAACCAAAAACAGGCTGACCCCCCTATCACTTAATTCTAAAACATGATGACCCCCCCCCCTCATATAATATTCGCATGACAGGTATTTTTTTATCGTGACTCAGTGTGGACTGCTTGACTGTCTTGCATTTACTTTATAAGATCCCAGGTTAGCACTATCATATTTATAATTATTGACTACACAGGGTAAATATATTTGAAAAGGAGTTTAATAGCATCTTGACTGTGAAAGGTAGGAAAGCTTGAGAAGGGAATATGTACATCTCTTATGGGGGTCCTAGGGGGTCTCCCCCTAGAAGCCCAGGAGGTTTTTAACTCTGAAAAGTCAATTTTGAGACTATTCAGACATTTTCAGAAAATAATTTCCAAGCTTTACAAGACAGCACCAACATGTAAAATGCAACTACATAAGGTTGAAATATTTTTGAAATATAGTTTGATAGGATCTTGGCAGTAAGAGGTAGGGGGAAGATCTTGAGAGTAGGATGTGTACACCTCATGTGGGGGGGGGGGTCCTAGGGGGTCTCCCCCTAGAAGCCCTGGAGGTTTTTAACTCTGAAAAGTCAATTTTGAGACTATTCAGACCCTTTCAGACAATAATTTCCAAGCCTTACAAGACAACACCAACATGTTAAAAGCAACTACATAGGGTTGAAATACTTTTGAAATATACTTAGATAGCATCTCGACAGTATGAGGGGAAGAGCTTGAGACTGGGATATGTCCACCTCATGTGGGGTCTGAGGGGGTCTCCCTCTAGAAACCCTGGAGGATTTTTACTCTTAAAGCCAATATTTAGGCTATTCAGACCCTTTCAAGCAATAACTTAATCCATGCTTTACAAGACAGCAAGTATTAGACACTATTCTTTATAACTTACACTAAGGGTTGAAATATGTTCTTAAAAAGTTTAAATGGCATCATTATATACATGTAGTAAAGGTCAGCACATCTATAATGGTAGTATCATTGGTAGGGGAGATTTGGAGTTTAAGGCAATTTTAGACAATCTTGGCAAACGTTTCAGATCTTGAAAAGACAATATCATATCAAATTAGAATAGGGTGAAAATATTTAAGAAAAGTTTAATACCATTATGACAGTAAAAAGGTTGTTGGTGCATCTGATTGTTGGTTGAATGTATGAGTGACCTCTGGGGGTGAGGGAGTCCTTGGGGTTTTCCCCCTGGCAGATCTGGAGTATTTTGCTTCAGATACTAAGGCAATGTTTAGGTTATTCATAACCTTTGAGGTATTATTTCCAAGCTTCGAAAAGCTAACGCAAAACGTTTTTAAATGAGTTTCTCATATCACATAAAATGGACACGTAACATTAGTATATAGGGGCATTAATATTGCATGTATAATAAAGTCACCGGTATGTTAGAGAACTTTAGGTGGTCATACCTAGTGTATAATAGTAACTGGAGTCTGATGAGATGTGGTGATTTGTAGTGTCAATAGCATGACGAGTAGAACAATTTAGATTAACTTCATTTATAAACTATCTATGAAAATTACCATTACGAAACCTTCAAGTTCACTTTTGCCCCAAACTGCAATATAAGCGAAGCATTGATTGTGAAACAGCCAAGCATTTACATGACATGTTCTGTAACTAGTGTGGTAGGTAGGTAATACCGGTACATGTATATGAATATGTATAGTTAGGTTTGAACTAATAAGTAATGTTAAAGAATTCATGTAAGAAACAGGGACAAGATCAAATATTGACATGTACCACATTTCAGACAAGGCTATATGCCATTATAGAAAGGATTTTTTTCTTCCATCACAATCTAAAACACAATGACCCCCCCTATCCACAATTTTCAAAACAGCATGACCCCCCCCCCCTACTGCCAATTTCAAAAACAGAGTGACCCCCCTACCAATCCACCGCCCCCCCCCCCAGGCCGAAGAAACTGACCGGTCCCTAATGAGATATGATGCCATTTGGTAAGCTATGGCGATTACATGATAAACAATTCCTCCACCAACACAGAATGTAAAGGTCGTAGGAATCATAGACAGTGGAGAAGGAAGATTGTTTATGGATCGTACAATATAAAACTATGCATGTGTAGTCTGGCCACCCTTGGTCATCTGCACACAAGTCATAAATTTACCCATGAATCTTAGTGGCGAGTCACATGTTCGGAGAGACAGTCAATATTTATCATGCGACTTAACTAGTAACAATTTCAAAGAAATAATAGCTCTGGTTTTCGAGAATGCATTTGTCCAATTTCTTCATTTACTTTCACGATACTTGACGTCAGCTTCCCGAATATAAACTAACATTAAAATCAATAACCTGTACTGTTGACTGAATGGTGTGAAAAGAAGTGTATCAATGCTGTGTACTACCTACAAGTTAATGTTATAAAAGGGTCTTTCTAATACACACATCACGAAGTAACGAGTGTGATTTAAGTATGTTAAAATGTCTGACCCTATGTTGAGTTGACATGTCGTTTGCAAGAAATGTTTGTACCTAGCACGTAATTTTATAAGGCACGTAATTTTATAAGCTGTTTATAGCTAATGTTTATTCTTGCCCCTTCAGCTTTCAGTACTACCACTGTAAACCTCATAAAACGACATACATAAACATCTTTCTGTATTTATCCTAACCCACTTCAACATTTTATGAGCGTTACTTTGGGCGACGTGTAAACATAATAAACCTTGAAGGAACCAAAAATGAAAAAAACAAGTCTCAGTGGGAGTTACGTGATATCCTTTGAAGGAACCAAAAATGAAAACCTTTTAATAGTAGTTATGCATCCCTCCTGCTTACCTCTGACCACTAAAATATTGTAGTGGTCTAAGTGTTTACATAGTCTGGAAACATCTGTTTTTATCTCACTCCTTAGGCAACACTGTACCTGAGTCAAACAGACAATAATTCAGCCAGCCAGCGCCATTCCGTCAATCGGTCCAACTATGTATGTATGTATGTATGTATGTATGTATGTATGTATGTATGTATGTATGTATGTATGGACGGATGGATGTATGGACGGATGGATGGGTGGGTGGGTGGATGGATGGATGGATGGATGGAAGGATGGAAGTGTGTGTGTGTATGTATGTATGTATGTATGTATGTATGTATGTATGTATGTATGTATGTATGTATGTATGTGTGTGTATGTATGTATGTATGTATGTATGGATGGATGTATGGATGGATGGATGGATGGAAGGATGGAAGTGTGTGCGTGTGTGTATGTGTGTATGTATGTATGTATGTATGTATGTATGTATGTATGTATGTATGTATGTATGTATGCATGCATGCATGCATGTGTGCATGTATGTATGTATGTATGTATGTATGTATGTATGTATGTATGTATGTATGTATGTATGTGCGTGCGTGTCTGCATTTATGTATGTGTGCGTGCGTGCGTGCGTGCGTGCGTGTCTGCATTTATGTGTGTGTGCGTGCGTGAGTGCGTGCGTGTATGAATGTATGTATGTATGTATGTATGTATGTATGTATGTATGTATGTATGTATGTATGTTTGTATGTCAGCCTGCCCCTGTCTAGCAGTGCGCCATTGAGATAATCATAAATACAAGTGAACAACTCTTGTGTTGTGTTCACGTGACTTTTGTCTGATAGCATGTTTATAGCTAAATTTAAACAATCTTGCCCACTTCAGTTTGCAATCTTACCACTAATGCCCTCATAAAACCGTATGAGCAATCTCTGCCAGTATTTACCAAAACCTACTTCAACAGTTTATGAGCGTTACTTTAGACGACTTGTAATCATGATAAATATTTGAGGAACCAAAAGTGGAAAAATAAGTCTTAATATAAGTGTGTCTCTCGCCAGTTTATCTGCATGTGATGTTTTCTGTTTCGGATTTCTGTATGGTTTCTAGTTGCCTTTACGTGTGTGTGTGTGTGTGTGTGTGTGTGTGTGTGTGTGTGTGTGTGTGTGTGTGTGTGTGTTTATTTAAACCTACATATCCTATCTGTATCCATGCCTCCCCATCTATCTACCCGTATGTATGTATGTATGTATGTATGTATGTATGTATGTATGTATGTATGTATGTATGTATGTATGTATGTATGTATGTATGTATGTCGCACGTTCTATGTCAGACAACTTATGCGTCTACAGCCAGCCTCTATATCTACCTATATGTTTGTATGTCTGGCTAAATGGTTGTTTGTCTATCTTTCTGCCAGCCCAAATGCATGAGTCTATTTATCAGTATGTATGTATGTTTGTATGTTTGTCTACCACTTTCTCTCCGGGTCCTTTAAACATCATTAATCAATACCAGATGCGACGACGGTATCCTAAATAAGAGATAATTAACTCGTGTATTGTGGCAGAATAACCTTGTTTAGCCATGCTTAAACAACTTCAGTTTCCAACTAACATTGCCGTAATAAATTGGTACAGATAAATATATGTCTTTATCAAAACTTACTTCAATCAATTCACTTTCATTCAGCCATTGTTGCTTTACACCAGACGAAATACAGCAAAAAATATTTTTTTATTGCAAGTAATAATGCAAAGAATGAATTGTTTACATTAGATTGAAAATATCTGAAGTGTACATTTCATGATAACACTATAACCCCAATCACAAAGACCCAAACTTGGTTATAGGTGTGTATTTTTGCAATGTAAAATAGAGTATTAAACCAAATGCATAGACATATATCACCTAATTCGTAACATAGAACATATGACTTGATAATACAATTATTCATCGTCTACTGGATCGTATAATGGATATGTTGATTTGTACTTTTTGCCAAGTCATTAAATTGGGGTTTCCAATATGTGCCTTTCGTTAATGCTTATTTATTGATAGTAGGATTGTATACATTGTGAATCACTCATTGTGTATCATTTCCTATGTCAATACCTTATTCATATGAGGGGTGGCATATATGAAAAACATTTTCAAATCTCTTACTGACAACATACTTATCTATATTAAATTCTCTCTTTGTGATATAATTTGTGAATGAATACATAATAATGCATCTTTGTTTCATAATAAATTGTACAATTTGTCAATGAAGGTTTTAGTACAATTCCAAACATTAATTACGTTGACTAAATGAGAAGGGTTAGCATTTGTAAAAAGCAATATCAGCCACAATAAAATAATAGAGCATGTCGATAAAATACCATCATCATCGAATTTTGTGTTTAACTGTTTAACTCAATTGCCTGTGATTTAAGGTGCTTGCATTGATACATTACTGTCCAGGGTGTGTGTCAGGGAACTAGGCATTCAAAGTGGTATATAATTAGTCCGGGATAGTATTCATAAATTAATATTTTTAAGATCAGTCATACAGGAAATTCTAACAATTTTAATTATGTTATTTAGACACATCAAAGGCACACCATAGACAACAATTTAGGAACAGAACTTGTATATGTAAGTAGGGATAGTTTTTTAAAGGTATACTTCGACTACAAACATAATTGTGGGAGAAATTATTCATTTAACCTCCAAATAACTTGAATAATGTGTACTATTTACCACAAAAACTGCAACGTCTATACATGAACCTATATCTAAGTAAAGGTGATTATATAGTTAAAACACTCATTCGAACCTCTGTCACCATTCTGCTCTTTAACAGTAATGGGAACCAAAGAAAACCCACAGTAGCATATACCATTCTCTTTAGAACACATTAGCATAGCCTTTATCATCACGTGACATCTAAACACTCCAAAATGTTGACGATGAAGTCCATCAAGAATAACTATTTGTGCTTTAAAACAACACATCACAACACAATAAAACAAAACAAAATAATTGCCGTTTATATGTTAATTTGCTTCTGCCATATGAAAATATAGAATATATAAATTTTAAAACCCTTCAGTTTATTAGTGACGTATATGGATAAAATAGTTTTCATTTTAAAACAACACAATAAAACACAACACAATAAAACAAAACAAAACAAAACAAAAGAATTGCCGTTTATATGTTAATTTGCTTTTACCATAGGTAAATATAGAAATGTAAAAATCTTAAGCCCCTTATTAGTGATATATAAGGATATATACTTTTCATTTTAAAACAACACAACACATCACAACACATCGCAACACAACACAATAAAACAAAAATAAAATAATTGCCGTTTATATGTTAATTTGCTTCTACCATAGGTAAATATAGAAATGTAAAAATCTTAAATCCCTTATTAGTTATGTATATATAGATATTTTAATGAATACATCTTTAATTTTTTCGTAAAATTCAAGGATATTCAGTTTTTGACTCTAGCCAAAACATTAAAGCTACAACTGTGTCAGTAAATTGATTCGTTAGGTACAATCACCTACTCACAATATCATACATCATAAACAGTATCACATCACCTGTTGATAAACGTATTTGTGTAGCTGTATACATAATTAATTTAATTAAATTGACTTTTAGGTCCGCACCCACTATCAGTGCCATCAACAGCAATCACGATTTCAGCCTGTTTCTGTACTGCTTATGAAAATATCGGATACTGGTTGATGTGTACAACGACTACTGTTTGGTATTTTAACAATTTTCAGTGAATATATTGTGGTTGTCTGATCGGAAAACAGTGATACTCTATACACCAATACAGTTTCAATACTGTGAAAAATTATTTCAAACAACCAAGTTTTCACACAAGATTCAAGCTTGCCACTTGACCACTAATTAAGAGATATTGTGTGTTTTTTATAAAGAGTTATCTTAGGTTATTTGACAAAATATCCCAGTTGCAGCTAGTGTAGGTTTAGATTGTAATAAAAAGCAGTACAAATAGACTAATACACCAAATAAATGGAATTACTGTGATAACTAAAACTAAAGGATTGCAAATCTAAACAAGTGAAACTAAATATTGGCTACTTTGAACAGATTATTTATCAAAATACAAGGCAAATAAAAAAAACGTACCGGTACTACTTTGAAACATCTTTATGAATGTGTCTGTAGAAAATAGGCTTAGAACAATCCAAAACAACGTTGTAGCACAACTAGACAATTTGTTTTAAAAAAAACCACCCACATGCCAATTGATCCCCAAAGTTAAAACAGTTTCAATATCGTAAAATGTTCTTTAAAAATAAAAAAAAGTTTTCACACAAGATTCAAGCTTGCCATTACATTACGTACAGATAATATTGATCACTAATTAACAGATATGGTTTCTTTTTTTAAATAAATAATTAAACGACTTTTAGTGAACATATCTTAGGTTATTTGATGACAAAATATCCCAGTTGCAGCTAGTGTAGGTTTAAATTGTAATAAAAAGGAGTACAAATAAACTAATACACAAATAAATGGAATTACTGTGATAAATAAAACTGAAGGATTGCAAATCAAAACAAATGAACCTAAATATTGGCTACTTTGAACAGATTATTTATCAAAATACAAGGCAAATAAAAAAAACGTACCGGTACTACTTTGAAACATCTTTATGAATGTGTCTGTAGAAAATAGGCTTAGAACAATCCAAAAGGATGTTGCAGCATAACTAGATAATTTGTTGTTTAAAAACCCGTCATTTATCCACATGCCAATCGATCCCCGATGTTAACTTTCCAATGTACATTGTTATTCTACCGTTGCTATATGCACGGTCATGTTGCTAGGCATATTCATTTTTAGAATGTTTAAACACATGTATATTCACTGCTGCTGTTATCTTTGCCATAATTGATATGTGCCTGGTCTCATTGCTAGGTTCTTTTTGCATACATATTCCTGATAATGTTACTCTTGCAAAATGTACCGCACCGACACTTGGCCATTGCTAGGTGTGTCAGTGCATGGAGACTGACACCGCCAGAAACATCACCACCAAATTTCAGCCCAAAACACCTACTAGTTTTCGAGATATAACGTTTTTGATCAAAATTCACATTTATACCTAATTTGCATATTACTGCAAAATGCGGTAAATCTCAATTTACATATCTTCAGAAACATAACCACCACATGCCATCATATTCTGTCAAGCAGTTTTGGAAATAAAGATTGAGCATAAAGTTACTTTTTAGACCATTTTGGTCACACTTCTCCACATCACTAAGAATATCCCCATCAACTTTCAGATCAATCTACGGACAAGATTTTTACTTTTAAGTTTTATGACCTAAATCATAATGTGCTACAATAACATTATTGAGCATAGCATTGCCAAATACTTTGAAGGTGTGTAGTGAACTTTGGTCAGGGTCATTATATATTATAAGATAATGAACCTCAAAGTTCTACAATGAAGATCACTTACTGGTTTGCACGAAAAATCACATTTTGGATGTAACTTTACAATCGTAGATATCACTTTCATTGGATAATTATTTTTCTAAATACACACATACACAAAACACAGCACAACACAACACAACACAACACAACACAACACAACACAACACAACACGACACAACACAACACAACACACAAAAACATTTTGCCTCGCCTCGCCAAAAAGTATCCCGATTAAACAATATTAAATGAGAATGTGGCAAGATACGAGACAATGCCATATCTGCAATAATCTATCTTCTCATTGGTCTATACAAGTCTTCTTTTACGTTTCGTCATAAGTATATACTTTCGGTTCTTTGTACATCTACAGCCATATTGTTTTCTCTGGTGGATATACTGAAATGGCAATAGAAAAACATAATATTAAATAACCTATTAACTTTTTATTTTTTACTAAAAAGAATTCATAAAGTATCAGTGGTGTCCATTTTATTAGTCCTTGTAATATAATATTTTTCCGTTTTAGTTTGAATGTTCAAACATTTAACTATACCTTTCATAATGACTTTCGGTTATATATATATACTGCGGTATAGAGCACTGTCTTAGCAGATTGATACTCACCGAGTTATATATATATATATATATATATATATATATATATATATATATATATATATATATATATATATATATATATATATATATATATATATATATATATATTTGGTAGTACTGGAACTCTTTCGTGGTTGTAACCCGGAGTTTCACGCATTGTATAAATACATATATATATATAACTCGGTGAGTATCAATCTGCTAAGACAGTGCTCTATACCGCAGTGGCAGAGCACAATAGTTTTGGTAGTACTGGAACTCTTTCTTGGATGTAACTCGGAGTTTCACGCATTGTGCGATCATCAGACAACCTGATGATCGCACAATGCGTGAAACTCCGAGTTACAATCAAGAAAGAGTTCCAGTACTACCAAAACTATATATATATATATATATATATATATATATATATATATATATATATATATATATATATATATATATATATTATATATATATATATATATATATATATATATATATAAGAATAGCACAAGAGAGAGAGAGAGAGAGAGAGAGAGAGAGAGAGAGAGAGAGAGAGAGAGAGAGAGAGAGAGAGAGAGAGAGAGAGAGAGAGAGAGAGAGAGAGAGAGAGAGAGAGCAATGGATCTTTATGCAATTTCAAGGTTGAGTAAATTATTAGTGTGTTAGTATGTCACCAAGAATAAGTGTACTAAATGTAGAAAAAGGTTTGGCTGGACATCTCTTTTTTACGGCAGACTGGTGTGCTTTCCATTGGAGTGTATAAGGTTCAAAATGAACTACGGATAGCATCTACCCCGATGGGTACATGTTGGTATATGAATGTCAAATTACCTTTTGTGTAATCAGGTTCTGAATCTGGATCCATGTTTGTAGCATCTTTCAATAACTTCAGGTACGTGTCTAGTTGTATCTTACTCCGGTATTCTACCGACTTATCGTCGTTACCAAGTTCTCTGTAGATAGCTGCCAGATAATACAACCCTTAAGAAGAAAAAACAAACAAACATGAAACTCGTTTGGTAAGCTATTTCATACAAACTGTATAAAGTTAGAAATGCTTCCGATAACTGGACATCTATAAACTCAGAATATAGGAAAACAAGTCTAAACAGTCACGTCAGGACATTGCACAGGCGCTTTGACATAAAATGTATCTATTCAAAGGCCAAAGAAATCTTAGTGGCAATATATTTGTGTATTGCGGTGTACATCCATTCGAGTATTTCCTTATGTAATCCAATAAATATTATTATATTGTTATTATATTCATTACAATCTGAAGACAGGAAGTGGCGATGTAACATAATGTTATGCAAATGTAGCGTTAAATACCTAGTTGATGTGATCTGTTAGTTTCTGGGATGACTTTTGCCTTCATACTCAAAGCGTCACGAAGCAGACCTTCGGCGGCATTCACATTACGATCATCAGGGCTCCTAATCAAGTAGTTTCTGGCTAGGTTTGTTTTAGCAATGGCAACCCCAACTTGTCCTGCCCCATTATATTGCTTACTTTCCATTTTTACAGTATTGACAGTCAAATCAAGACATTTCCTGAAATAACTATGTGCCTTCTCATAACTTCTACAGTCTTGATAAAATCGGCCAAGTTGGTGTAGAACTGAAAATAACCAAGAAGGAAAGATTGAAATAATCATTACAAATATGTCCAATTAACGTATGAACGTTAAGTGAATTTCATAATAACACAGTAATAAATTAATAAATAAATATATTATTAGTAACAAATAAATAATAAATTATATATACATCTATCTATGTATATATATATATATATATATATATAGAGAGAGAGAGAGAGAGATAGATAGATAGATAGATAGATAGATAGATAGATAGGAAGTCAGTGGTAAGATTTATCCGTAGCACAGTGCTCGATAGGTTTGCACGCAGAGCAGAGTATATGTTGAGGGTAGAAGAAAATCATGTCGGTTTTTTCGTCTCTACAAGCCTGTTTCGTGAGTAAATCACTCGTCAGGAGATGCTGATGTATATATATATATATATATATATATATATATATATATATATATATATATATATATATATATATATATATATATATATATATATATATATATATATATATACAATCATTGCAACATTTGCATCAATATTGGGTCAGTTATAGGCAGGTGTTACAATATGTTGGATTTACATATACAACTAATCGCTCTTGTACTGCTAAAGTTGTGCTTTGGTCATCAGAGCTATGCTATGCTTTACTAGGCCATTTGTTGGTAAGATCGGTCCTTTTTGTGGCCCCAGGTTAACTACTGTAGAGAACTTTGATTCCAATATTGAGAAATGTTAGTTACATTTGAGCAATCATTTAATATTAATTGTATTCTCAATGAATCGAAGATGTACAAAGGGCGTTGAAACATATACACAGTGGTTGCTGAAACGAAGATTAAAGCCATAAACATCTCTAGGAATATTAAGAATAGTAAGCAAAAAGCCAATAACAGTGCCCTCAGTTTCAAAGCGGAATAACAAACATATAATTACCAAACGTTTCACTGTGTTCCCCGGTAAGGTTCTCTTTATTTCCTTGCACTCTTTGTCTTTCAAGTGTTTCTAACAGTAACTTTTCAACATCATTTCTTCTGGTATCGTCGTTCATATAGTATGGGTTGCTTTGCTTCACTTTTGCAAGACACGTCATCACTATAAATACAATAACAGTTACTATTGTCTAATGAGATGTATTCAACAGTTTGAAATAATGTAAGTATAGTTTATTAAGTCATCAACTAAGCAGTGAATGTGAACAATTAACTGGATATCAATTCGATATTAATTAATCCGCACGGATACAGAAGAATGGTCAGAGGTTCTTGTTATGGTTTATATTACATGTGTACAACAGAAACAACAGAAGGTTGGCATTTTGTTTCAATGATTGGAAATGACATTTTCTACAGACTGACATGACTTCATGGAAAAAACCAAACAAAGATATGTACAGAGTTGCTGTGCAAAGAATTGTTTTGATGTAGAAGTAAACAAATAATCATACTGCTTATCAACAAGAAACGTTAGTGAAGTCATTAAATTCCTAAATTCCATTGAATTGTGTCCAATTATATCATTTTTGGATTGTAATTAGGTAAAGTACCCTGCTGTGTATAGTTTGTCTGTTATTGTTAATATGAAATTTAAATATTTGTGTCACTGTGTAAAAAGAGCCACACTATGCCCAGATTCGAGAGTATTCGAGAGAAAACAATAAAATCGCGAAAATTGCGACGTCTCACGAGAAATGGATGAAAATGTGGCTGACATCAAATTGAAAAGATAATATTAAACTGTTCTTCAAATCTGTATCGACTGTCCATCTGATGGGAAGAAACCAATAACACAGATACCATATGGAAAACAACGGGAAACGTAACTACCTGAACTAGACACTCACGCTTGAAAACCCCCGAAAAACTACCTATTTAAAATTAAGTACAATTGGTATAATTTGTTGGTCTTACCGACTGTGATCTCTATACTGTCTTGTTCATTGCAGTAGAGATCCTGTGTGATCTGCAAAGCATGTTTAAAACACTTTTCAGCTTTTTTGTACTTTCCAAGATCAAAGTTAACCTTTCCGAGATATTGTAACTCTGTGGAAAATAAATTACATAACACCTATAAAACTGGAATTAATAAAAGTTTTAATGTTAACATCGTCCTTAGATAGATTTAACCAAAGCTACAACCCGTTTCAAGTCAGTGTTCACTCCTCTGCTTGATACAACGTAGCAGTCAATAAAGAAAGTGTACAAGCTACAGCCCGTTTCATGTCAACGTTCACTGGTTTGCGCGATACAAACATGTAGGAGTCAATAAAAAAACTGCATATGTTACTATTTAATTAAGACACATGATTTAATGAACACAGTTTTTGTTACATTGTGTATAAGTGAAATGAACAAACAACTACAACTATGCAGAACCTTGGCACCCACGTGTCTTTGTGTCTATTTACCATATAAAATGGTATATTTCATTTAGATAAAAATGAAGCAAGATATTGTGATCTTGCTATATCTTAAAGTGTGGAATGTGCAGTTTCTTTTTCACTTCCTGCGTTGATGAATTTTCTGATGGTATGTTAAGCTATTGTATGAAATTGAGCAGGACTACCACTACAGCAATTGAAAACACGCATTTATTTAATGGTTCTCCTTTGACCATCAATGCTGACTGATGACATGCACTTAAATGTAAATGACATTAGAATATAATTAGGAACAGTAGCAAAGTTAATGCAGGTATAGGAAGAAAACAATTACAGTAAAAATAAACGAGGCAGCACAACTTGTAAAAACGTGCACTTGCATACAACAAATTAATGATGTGCTAACATATCCGAGTAATTTTAGGGTTGTACATGCACAGATTTCACTAAATTCTTTGATAAGCTAGATCTAAACTGTATTGTGAACAGTAGTCACAAATGTTGATAGGGAAAATGTGGACATCATATATATTATTACTCCTCCAATATCATAATAATGATAATTAGCATAAAGTTGTACCTGTTGCATATTCTCTCTTGTCCACAGAGTCTCTCCATTTACTAAGACGTGCCTGCATCCTATATAATAGCCTTGCATCATCTGTTCTACCCAGTCGTCTCAGATATGTACCAACTGATGAGAAGAGTGCGTGGGTATTTTCCAAATCAGTAATTTCTTCACGATGTAGAAATTCGACTTGCCTTGCAACCGCTAACGTGTGCAGGGCAATAATGGATCGCTGGTCTTTGATAGCCTCATCATACACCCAATGAGAATCATGCGAGAAGGGTCTTTTCACTTCTGGAAACTGACTCATCAGTAATCTCATGGCATTGTTGAGGCTTTCGATTTTTTTAGGAACATTGGCAAAGATCTGTATTGCAGCTTGTTGGACCAAATGATGGATTACAAAGCAATGCTGCTGTTCTTCTGACTCATTGCCAACCTTCTCGGCAAATGAACATTTCTGAAGGTCGCCAACAAGTTTATTTGTCATCTGTTGAATTACAGCTTCTTTAGCTGATACACTAACCTTTTTTTCTGCTGGTCGCAGAAGAAAATCGCGTAACCTACAGTCTACAAGCGAGTCAGCACTTTTAACAAATAAGTCTGTACTTATTCGTGTTGAAAGGCAAGCACACAACAGGAGGAACTGCTCTGTGGCTTCTTTTTCACAGACCTCTTTGTAACTCAGTGCCCATGATTTCCAGAATTTCTCTTTGTTAGGATCAATCATAAAGGCAAACGTTTCATGTGAGGTGTCTTCTTGTACTCTTTTGAATTTATTAACATCTTCATCGGTCATTTCAATAGGTGTGGTTAACAGCTCGTCTCTAGTTATTTTCTTCAATTTCAAGGTGTCACGTCCAATCTTTTCTCTAAGTCCACCAGTGTAATTTTCGTCCAGGTCATTGTTCTTCAGCCAGCACTTCAAAGGATCGTTTTCAATGGCGTCTTTGAATAGTTCTAGGCCACATGGTCTGTACATCCCAACAAAGTTTTCGAAAGTCAGTCGATGGCGTGATATGTACATGCTTGCTTGTCGAAGTGCCAGTGGAAGACCACCTAAACCACTCGAACCACACAAGCACTGAAGAGCTTGATATTCTGAACTATCCTCAGTTCTCAATTTCTCCAACTTCTGTCTAGCTATTTCGTCAGTTACGTCTTCTGTTTGTATTGTTTCTTTGAGAAGGTAGATGGCAGAATCTTCCTCTGTCAGGTAAGGAATCGTAGTTGTGATAACCTTCCACCATTTAAACCATGCTTTGTCTACTCTGGACGTCATGATGATATGCCCATCACAAAGTGCACTTCTGCCAACTGGGAGTATTTCAGTGAAAAAGTCTGGGTCATCAGCATCGTCGATGAACAAGAGCCAGTCTTCGTTCTCACAGAGCCAATCAAAACACATCTTTTTAAGAATCATTGGCGTTGCCTCGTTTTCATTAAACGGAACACCTGCTCTCTGAAGTCACGCAAAAGGCAAAAGCAGGAATATATTTTTAAAAAAGAACAAGAGCAGAAATTTTAGCAGGGAGATTAATGGATTTAATTTGTTTCATTATTAGGGAAAGTTGTACATACATTATTCTCAGTCAGTGACTTGGGTCCAGTGACCTCCGAAAACGAAGCTGTCATTCATAATTTTAAGCTTAATGGACAATTCCATCTGTACTACCTTTGAAATCAGGATGCATTCTTCTTGAGACAGACATTTTACTAAAGACTAACAACAAAAGCCAAGCCTGCAGAGATTAAACAATCCTGAAGTGATTCCATATATATATATTGGAATAATTAAAGGCTAAATCAGCCAGTGGAAAAGTACTATCGACATCTTGCTGTGTGACTTGGGTTGGTTAATAGAGTAATGCGTCATGATTGGTGAATTGCTGGTAGAATGCCTCTGTAGGTTGCAGGTTCGAGCCCCATTTCTGTAGTTTGATTTTGAATGGCTAAAGTCCTTGGCAAGATTTGAACCATGATTGTGCTGCAGTCAAATCAGCTTTAGAATTGGGGATCTGGTAGGATAGAGATTGCAATGTGAGTGCTATAACCCTTGCACTCAGCTTCGGCAATAGGTTGCATGCTCCCAAGGGCTGCTGTGTTGTCACTGATTCACGCCAGAGGTAATACTTATGAGCACCTTTAGCTCTCAGAAAATACCCATCGAAATATAGATGATTAATAGTAGGCTGATTTTAATCACCTTCTATTCATCATCATCATCATCATCATCATCATCATCATCATCAACAACAACAACAACAACAACAACAACAACAACAACAACAACAACAACAACAACAACAACAACAACAACAACAACAACAACAACAACAACAACAACAACAACAACATACACTGTACCTCAACATAACAACATTGTTTAGACAAGATTTCAAAATCATATCTTGGTGCAGTCAAAATTATCATGCAGGCAAAAATTGAATACTAAATAAAATCAGTGTAATATTTGTCAAGTAAATAACAATACTAAGAATACAAGCAATGACAAAAGCAAGCCTGGTGAAATATGGAGCCAATGGCCTGGGGAGAAGAGCCTAAAAACCTAAAATGGAACCCCCCCCCCACCCTTGGGAGGTTTATATACACAATCTATTTCTCTATCTTGCAGGGCAAGAAAGAACGACATAGTCTTTATTTTCTCAAAGGGTTAAAGAAATTTGGAATAAGTCATAGTATTCAGTCAATTTTTACCGCACTGTCATAGAGAGTATTATACTGCACGCCATCTGAGTTGAATGGAATGCATTTGAGAGAGTCATCCGGACAACATAGCGAATCACCAGAACAGAATTATCATCATTCTAAGTAAGACACTTTAATGTTAGTTTAAGTTTCGGCAATTACAGGCTATCTCACTTGTTTCCCCCTGGCTGTCGATGATTTCCTTGCTGTGTTATTTTATAATTTTGTAATGCTTGGCTTGTTTTCCTTGCAGCTGTATGTTACTTTCACGTTTCCCGTGTTGTATACTTTGTGCAGTTTAGAGTTATTGGGGAAATGTATCTCATTTCTCAGCTAGCCTATAACTGTGGAGACAAACATGCATATCCTCTTGATAGCAAATATCAATCTACTAACATTATCTACAACACCAATGTTAAAACGGATAATAATGACACCAAACAATGCCTCAGTTTAACAGAGATAAACACACGAATTTGTTCACACATTGACCTTAAGCTTCGTCGATGTGGTACTCCAAGGGGGATGCACACTAATTAATGAAATTATCTACCAGGACTTCAGTAACTGTCGTGGCTTCTTCAGTTGGAGCAGGATAGACATCGACACATTTCGTGAAGTAATCACCCACTATTACAATTACCATTCGTTGATTCTACAAAAGGACACAATACATTCCACTGCAAAGCTGCATGCTTCTTCGAATGTGCTGATTTCTTATGAGTACAAGGTTTGTGTAAACCCAGAATATCCGCCTAATCCTGATCATGCAATTCACTAATCAGTGGTCTAGATCTCATACAGTTTGTATAGATTTCCATTGCTGTGAATACTGTGAATACGATGACCATATACCATAATCGCAGGTGTTTTTCATGAAATTTATTCTCAAGGAGGTCGTTCAGAACCTTCAACATAAGACATTATGGTTCCTATTTTTGAGTCTGCTAACTGCATACTGCTTGCAGATTTCCTCCCTTGACCAGACGGGTTTTTAGTTCAACATTTCAATACTATCCGTGCCAGTCTCCTGAGGCCTTTGAGGACCAACATCGTCTGTTTACCACTAACAGTGCATGCCTACCGTAGAAGATGATACTGGTGGGACATAACTTTTTCCAACAAACACCTCTATTACGCTGACTTTATAATGACTGCAGTTTATTTCGGTCCTGCCCATTACTTTAATGGTAGGGTGACTTAGGACTTAGCATTGGCCGCCTCGTTCAGTCCCAGTCCTCCACCTTTTTTAGAGCCTGTTTTTTTCTCTCTCTCTCTCTCTCTCTCTCTCTCTCTCTCTCTCTCTCTCTCTCTCTCTCTCTCTCTCTCTCTCTCTCTCTCTCTCTCTCTCTCTCTCTCTCTCTCTCCTTTAATCGAAGTAGCTCTGCATAGTCCTTTATTAAATTTGATATAGTTTTGCGTACTACACATAGATCATCAGATATCTGTCAAATTAGAATCAACTGAATATCAATGTATCACTATCTGCCCCTGCATACTGGTGATGGACTGGACCGTGCCACTCTCCTTGAAAGCGACCTTCATTTCAACCAATTTAGGTAACTTTAAACTGAATTCATGGTTATAACTTTCTGCCATGATTACTCTCACAGAGGGAAGGCAATAACACAGGACACCCTAGAATCCGAACTCTATAAAGCCAGAACACCGTGACCAAAAGCTCATGGCTTTAAAGGGAAGAGTTTTAAACCGTGCGTGTACCTAAGGATCCGGAGTTGGTTTACCAACTCTATGTTGCCCACACAATCACTCGCAAAATCACTCTACAAATACAGACTCAAATTGGCAAAAGATTGTAGAAGCCACAGATCAAATCAATTATTCCTGTATTGAACAAAGAATCTCACCACTATATCACAATGTAATGTTTTCAGACAAAAAGAAGGGGTTCAATATTTGTATCAAAGAGCTTTGGAACTATAGATTTGGAACAACCAAGATGTCCTCATGAACCTTCACCAAACACGTGGTATTAAGATATTTGTCAGATAAGTTAATGTGAGGCAATTTCCATAGCACTTGGATGTCTGCGGCCACCATCACAGACAACCGTTTCTGAAAACAATACCATAAATAGTGTGACCTTAGTACAACTGTAGAATGTGATATTCAAAACAATGTTTATCAACATGCCAATCCATATTTATTACTCATGCATGCAATATGGACTATTGTTTGATTGTTTCTATGGGCGTGGTCTTGTTGCTAGGCATATTTGCATTTTTTTTAAATATGTGTTTCCACTTGCCTGTCCAACAAAGTTGTTATTTTTAAAAAAAATTATACAGGTATTTGCCTGTTGCTAAGGGCATGGTCTTGTGGTTAGGGCATATTTGCACTTTCTGAATGTTTATTCATCGGCCTATCCATTCCAGTTGTTACATTTGCAATATGAAACACCATTGTGCTGTTGATATGGGCGTGGTTTTGTTGCTAGGCGAATATGTATATTTTGTCTTGAACACTACCCTAACTAGAGACTGATATCAACATCCCTATATGGAGCTTAATCCACGCCAAAAGTCGACCTCGTCAAGTGATAAGTCAGGTACATCAAATGACAAGTCAGGAATGTCAATTGACAAGTCAGGAACGTCAAGTGATAAGTCAGGTACGTCAAGTGATAAGTCGGGAACGTCAAATGACAAGTCAGGAACGTCAATTGACAAGTCAGGAACGTCAATTAATAAGACAATGAACAGTCGTGTACATTGTACGTTTGCAAAAGTGTTCATTTACTACCATACATCTTAATTTGTGTCATTTTACAGTACCCCCCCCCCCGTACTTCAGAGATCTACAGTATGGGTACACTACATTAAACTAACAGTGGAAATAAACTTCAGCGTCTATACATTACAATGAGAGATTTCTTTAGAAATATAGATGAGGGCTTTCCAAAAAAGGTTTCACATTGGGCTGTAACCTGTACTCGGAAATACTTAGCCAGAAGGGTTTTCTCTTTTAATCTTGATTTTGGGGGTAAGCAGCGTCCCGCATGAGTAGTATATAAAATGATAGTTCTGGGACACATTTTTACAACCCCCATTTTTCACCTTTTTTACTTAAAATAAATGGCTTAATTTATATTAAATTTGTGTAAACACCAAAAATACATTGTAATTTCACCGTTTTTCAATGTTGTTCCACTGTGGAAGGGTTTTTGAAGGGTAATGAATGTCTGTACAATGTCAGTGTAGCCGATCGATGGTGTAAACAGTCTATTAATACACCAACCCATTGTTTAATTGAACATCTCGGTAACCTCGGCAGGTTTAAAAATAAACTCATGACTCATTGTGTGTGGCGTTTATGTTGCCGTCATTTATTGCAACATCCTTCACCTCTGTGACCTATGTGACCTTTGATTCGCTCAATTAGACAAATGTATTGTTACTAACATATACATTACGATGCGAGAGAATTGTACTACTTGTGGTAGGTCGGCTCCAGATTTCAAATGTGACAAATGCAACAAACGTTTTAGACTGAAACATAATTATATCAAACACACAAATATAAAAGGTTCTTGCGAGAATAATAAACAAGAATTCCCTGATGCTTGTCAAACATGTGATCGTGTTTTTCCCGAGTTTACATGTAATAAATGTGGCTTTGCATATAAATATGTATCATTTAAAGATACATTTTAACAGAAGTACACCTTGCGTTAAACAACCTAAGAGATATTTTTGTGATTGTGGTTCAGAATTAGGTAGTTATTCTATATTATATATACATAAAAAGAAAAGTTGTAAGTTAAGAAAATTTTAATTGAACAAATAAATATTATTGTAAATAAATAAATTTTTATTCATATAATATGGTTAAGATTATGAACCCACTCACTAACCGAATGATAACAGTTGGTGGTCGTGTGTATAATAATCTTATACGGAATGGTGAACTTCAACCTATTCTTAATACCACACCAACAAAAGAACGAAGTGAACGAAGTGAAAATAATATTTTAGATTGGCCGGTACCTAGTGGTCTCCCTCGACCATTAATAGAAGAATATATTATGAATCCTATCACTAAACGTATGATTAAAATAGGTAATGAAACATATCAAACTCTTATTAACAGAGGTTACCGACATGTAGGTGGTGTTATAATGTTACCCAGATATCATGAACTTGAGAGCACTTTAAGAGGATACGTGAAATCATATGAAATTGATATAACCAAGAACAAACCACATTCACAATTAACTGAAAATAAATTGTTAATTAAGAAAATCTTAGAACAAAATTTAGAAGATCAAGGCGGAATAAAAGCGATATTAACATTGAAAATACAATTTGAAAAGGTAGGTAAAAACATGGAAGCGATAGTAAGTGACGGTTATTTTAACAGTAGACCATTAGTAATTACAAATTCTGACCAAATAGATGAACAAATGAGTGAAAGTTTCGAAAGAATTATTGATCCGATTGGTAAATGGTTACGTGAAGGATCTGGCTGGCGAATAAAATCACTTCTTAATTTTTATGTAAATATTGCAAGATACGAACCTTCACAAGGTGGCTCATATATCAAAATACCCAAGGAGTTACAAAATCCAATGAAAGGTCTCATTAATATACAAAATAATGATGCTTAATGTTTTAGATGGTATCATTTAGCATATAAGTTTCCAGTCAAAATTAGTAAACATAGAGCATCTAGATACAGTCAACACATCATTGATCTAGATTACAAAGGAATAACATTTCCAGTTACAACAAAACAAATACCTAAAATTGAAAACCAAAATAATATATCTTTTTCTGTATTTGGTTATAAAAATAAAAAAGCATATCCAATTTATGTTAGTAAACAAACTTGTGAAGATCACCTTGATTTACTTCTAATAACTCGTGGTGATAAAAAACATTATTTTTGGATCAAAGATTTTAATCAATTTATGCATGGTATAACAAATCACGTTGGAAGAAAACATTTCTGTAAATATTGTTTACAACATTTTACAACTGCAGAGATTTTAAATCAACACATTCCTATTTGTTTTGAAATAAATGGCACACAAGCTATACGAATACCAACTGAGGAGAACAAGTGGTTATCATTTAAAAATTACTCAAAACAATTAAATGCATCATTTGTTATTTACGCAGATTTCGAATCTATAAACCGAAAAGTAAATACCTGTCATCCTAATGAAAACACAATATTCACACATCATTACCAAAAGCATGAAGTATGTAGTTTTGGCTATAAATTAGTCTGTTGTTACGATGATACATTCAGTAAAGAAAGTGTTATTTACAGAGGACCAAATGCATCTAAGATATTTATGGAAATGATGTTATCAGAAGTCGAATATTGTAATAATATAAAAGAACAACATTTTAATAAACCTTTGTGTGTGAGTAAAAACGATGAATTATGTTTTCAAAAAGCAACGCATTGTCATATTTGTGAAAAATTATACAAAGAAAATGACATACCAGTTCGTGATCATTGTCATATTACTGGTAAATACCGTGGTTCAGCACATGTAAAATGTAATATCAATTTTCAAGTTACTAAAAAAATACAATTTAAAAGGATATGATAGTCATGTCATTGTTCAAACCATTGAACACTTTGACGAAAAAATTAATATTATCCCACATTCTATGGAAAAGTTCATGGCTATAATGGTTGGTACTCATTTAGTCTTCATAGATAGTTTAAATTTATTGAATGCTTCATTAGAAAAACTCGTACATAACACAAGTGATTTCAAATACACAAAACAAGAATTCCCTGACAGTTTAAAATTATTAACACGGAAGGGTGTATACCCCTATGACTATATGGATTCCATTGAAAAATTTAATGACGTTAATCTTCCACTAAAGGAAAAATTCTATTCTATTCTAAATTAGGCTGGTATAGATGATGAAGATTATAAGCATGTACAAAATATTTGGAAACATTTTAATATGCAAACGATGGGTGATTATCATGATCTGTACCTTAAAACTGATGTACTTTTATTAACTGATGTATTTGAAAATTTCCGAAAGACATGTAATGTATACTATAACCTCTATCCCTGTCATTATTTCAGTGCTCCTGGATTATCCTGGGATGCGTGTCTAAAAATGACTAAAATTAATCTCGAATTATTAACGGATATAGATATGCATCTCTTCATAGAAAAAGGTCTTCGTGGAGGTATTTCTTATATATCCGCTGGTCATGCAAAGGCAAACAATCCATACATGAAAGACTATGACCCAACCCAGGAAACAAAGTACATCATGTATTTAGATGCTAATAATCTCTATGGTTGGGCAATGACACAATCTTTACCAACACATGGATTTAAATGGGTTGATATAGATTCGCTTGATTTAAGTAACTACACCAATGAGAGTGACCATGGTTTAATCCTTGAAGTTGATCTTGAATGTCCTAGCGAGTTGCATGATCTTCACAACGATTATCCTTTAGCACCTGAGAAACTATTTATTACTGAAGACATGTTATCACCACATAATAAGATAATACGTGACCGCTTTAATATCAAATGTGGAAATATAGAGAAATTAACTACAACTCTAAGACCGAAAAAGAAATATGTACTTCATTTTCAAAACTTGAAACAGTATTTATCACTCGGTTTAAAAGTCACTAAAATTCACAGAGCTATTGAGTTTAATCAATCAAAATGGATGTCACAATACATCTTATTTAACACTGAAAAAAGAAAGAACGCAAGAAATGCCTTTGAAAAAGATTTCTTCAAACTAATGAATAATTCTGTCTTTGGACGTACTATGATGAATGTACGTAAACACCGTAGTATAAAATTATGTATAACGGAAAAACAAATCAGAAAATTTGTATCTAAACCAACATTTGTCATGCAGAAAATTATAAGTCTAGTAGCAGTAGAAAACAAAAAAGAACGAATAACCTTAAACCAACCCTTATATGTTGGAATGAGTATTCTTGATCTGTCTAAAATTTTAATGTATTGTTTTCATTACAACTATATAAAAGAAAAATATGGACCATGAGCTAAATTATTATTCACAGATACAGATTCATTAATGTATGAAATTAAAGCCAATGATTCTTATAAAGATTTCTACAAAGATAAAGACCTTTTTGATAATAGTGATTATTCATCAGAAAGTCCATATTTCTTTAATTATAACAAAAAAGTAATTGGTAAATTCAAAGACGAGTGTGCGGGTATACCAATCACTGAGTTTATTGGGCTTTGAAGTAAAATGTACTCATACACAACAGATTCCACTTCCGCACGTAAAGCAAAAGGTATAAAAAAAAGTTAGTTATAAAAAAGAATATAACTCATGAAGAATATAAGAAAGTACTTTTTGAAAATTTACAAGTGAAACATTCCATGAATACTATACGATCGATAAATCATCAGATCGGTAGTTTTACAATCAATAAAACTTCTTTAAGTTGCTTCAATGATAAACGTTATGTTCTTGATCGTCGTAACACATTAGCATATGGTCATGTTAATTTAGGTAAGCTCGAGTTGAAATGAAATTGGCCAACCATTAAAATCTATTATTTCATTATTTTGATTAGTTATCCAAATTCGAAGATGAGTTATATTCATTTTCTTGATTGGTACTGGAACATTTGCAGGAAATGAATAAGTGACAGCTTCTCCTATTTCACCCTTATTTTCCTGTATTGTTAAAATTTGTAAATAATTGGACCTTTTCCCATTAATGTAATTAGTAGGTGTATCTATAATATCGCAGTAGACTACGTATTCAGTCACAGGAAGAAAATCTGCTTTATTTGGACTAATACCTGATGAAACATATTCTTTCTCTTTAAAAGCAAGTATCTTTGCAAAATTCTTAGGTTATGAAAAGTCTACTTTAACATTATCACCAAGTACCATCTGTGTTTTTCCTGTTGGTAAAATTCTCTTAAAATTAATTACTTTCATTCTACCAATTGCTTGTGATAATGTTTCTACATTGTAATTACCTGGTTCTACTTTTTTAACTGACGTTTTTTTATCAACAGTAAAAGCAATTTCATTGTTTTCTTTCGTAATATCATACCAGGAATTATATAGTTTACACTCCAACAGTCGTATCTGTTTATAATCAGTCAGCGTTTCTGAAAAACTGATAGTAATATCGTTAAATTTGTTGTTTATCTACAACTTCATTGTTTTATATATATATATATATATATATATATATATATATATATATATATATATATATATATATATATATATATATATATATATATATATATTATATACGAAATATGCCATCACCATCAAATTTTGGATTAGGTACGATAGCACCACAAGGGTATGCACTTAATGAACTCGAAGATGTTTACACACCCGGCGGTGGTGGGCCAGTCAAAGCAGTTATTAAACGTGTTGCGGATGCACTGAAATGGCTCGGTAATAAAGCAGCGTTGGCACTGCTGGGTATTATAGGTTCTATTGTATCTTATGTTTTAAAAACAGCGGGACAAGTGGTAGGATTTATAGCTGAGCATGTCTGGTTGTTGGCAACTGCAATAGCGGTGTACCTTTATGAACGGATTTTTAAAGGGAAATCTAAACGAAAAAAATATATATATATATTTTGTATTTTATATAGTATAATAGTATAAGAAAATGCCTTACAATAGAGAACTTCAAGGTGATTACTCAAAATTAAATGCACTTGGTAGTAAAGGAGAGCAAACTGATGTTGTAGCGTATAATCCAAATCGTGCAAAACCCGGTGAAGTTTTATATATCAGATGTCCAAAATTAGAGGACACTGTTGTTCTAACAGATAAATTCAATCTCATCTTTGATCTTAAACTAGAAGGTCATAATAAAAACATTGTTGTTCAAAACCTGTCTGCTAATGTCATCAGTCGACTAGTTTTAAAATTCGAGGGGGAAATCTTAATGGATTTAACAGGCTACAACTTAGTACAAACGTATAAAGATCTGTATTCAGATAGAACAAACAAAACACTGTATGGAATTCAGTCAGAAAATCTTAGAAAATTGAGAAGTGATAATATTGATGGAGTTGGTGGCGGAGATTACTTAGGAGAGGCTGCACTTCATAAGGCATATGGTAAAAAATATGCGATCGATCTTGCGAAATTACATCCTATAACGAATGGTCATGGAGCCGTATATCCTTTGAGTTTAGGTAGTCATATCGAATGGGAGCTTACTCTTGCTCCTTTTAAACAAATACTGGTAAGTGAAGACACGGATGGTTGGGATTATACTTTAACCAACATTCAACTGGAATATGAAACGATAAAAGATCCAAAGTTAGCTATGGAAATTAAAGGTTATTACAACAGTGGTAAAAGTTTTCTTTACGAACATATCCAACATTTCAGAACAATTAACTTCTCAGGTGCAGATACAATTATTAACGAGAACATTAATATACCACGTAGAAGTTTGAATGGAATTTTTGTATTATTCAGCAAACCACAGCTACAAAATACATTAGACACCGAATTATTCTTTAATCCTAGTATTAATTCTGTTGCAGTAACGATAGAAGGCATCGCATCTCCTGGAAAATTTTGAGAAGAAGCCAAACGTTATTTCATGGCATCTGAGTTCTGCTGCTACACTGGTAAAGCAATTGATAAACTAGAGAAAGTAGACGAGGCCAATTTTCTGTTGGATAAATAATGTTTGTTTATTGATTTAAGAAGTTTTAAAGTTAATAGGTATCGTGGTAGTGGTCTGAAAGTCATGAATACAAAAGATGAGGTTCAACTGGAAATTCAACGAGAATCCACAGATCCACAAGAAAGAATAACTGCAAATATTTTCATTATAAGTGATGCCAAGCTTAATATTGAAGGATCTAAATTAAAATCTATTATATATTAATACTCTAAAATGATCTAGCTTGACCCTCCTTTCAATATGCTTATTAGTGCACCGACATGTTCAGGTAAAACAGAATTTGTTATGGAACTGTTACAAACGTATTACAAGAATGTATTCGATTACATAATCATAATCTGCCCGACGTTCATAAACAATAAAGCTTACGATAAAAAATGTATTTACAAAGATCCGGACATTATCATAATGATTCCTAACATAGAAAAAATAAACGAAAGTATTGAACTTGAGTATGAGTGTTATAAAAATACAAAAAGTCTAATCATACTAGATGACTGCGCTTTCACGAAGATATCAAATCTTGTGTCAATATTTTAACAAAATTGGCATTTTCAGCTCGTCATGATAATATTAGCGTATGGGTACTTAAACAACAATTTACGAGTATCGCCAAGACATTTCGAGAAAATATTGGAATGCTTATTCTCTATTACACACCAAGTAAAAATGATGTTAAAGAGATAATTGAAAACTACGGGATGGAATTAAATAAAATAGAAATTAGTGAATATATAAAACAATTAAAATATACTCCTTTCAGCAAATTAGTGTTTCATTTAAGACAACCTTATAGTATAGATCTGATATAATGTTAATTAATGATATCTGTTGTCTCTTATGGCAAATTTATTGCATTGGTTATCATCTACTTTTTTTATAAAATAAAATGTATATTTATATTATATAACAAAATGGAACAGACATTGACAGATATTTTACAGCCAGTTGAATCAATATCAACAGTAACACCAGAACAGGCAACTCCAATAGTTAAACACAGAGAAAGATTACTATGTATCATTGCTGCTGGACAATCAAAAGCTTTCTTAGGAAAAAAATTCACTCTCGAATATATTGAAAAAGCAAACGATAAAGAAATTGAAAAGTATTATAAGATATATGAAAGCACTTACAGTTCTCTCGTAAGTGACAATATTGTAAATGGAGGTTTATTTGGGATTAGTAAATTAGTAGGACTTGTGCTTCCGGTGCATGATGTGAATTAATTAAGTGATGACTTGAAGAATAATTTTCTTGTTACGAATCAATTCAAACAACTTACTGGAAAGTTAGCATACAGTTATGGTCCTCTTTTAGCATTGACAAGTGGTGGTCTTACTATTTTAAATAACATTAACTTTGCAACACATGCTTGTCCTATTGAAAAGAATGACTTGAATGACTTTAATAAAGTTGAAAAGAATGACTTAAGTCAACTTGATCAAGAACTTGCTATAGAAATTGATCAAGAACTTCAAAACAACTTGAAACTTGACTTGATTAAAAAAAGTTTCAAAAAATAAAGTAACTTGAAAAGAAAATATTTTATATTATATATATTAGTGTAAAAAATGAGTGATACAGAACAGCCTCAAACAGAAACTGTAACACAGCCACAAGTAGAAACTGTGACTAAAAACAGTAAAACTAAAAGTCCGGGTAGAGTTCATGGGGTAAAAAATTATCAGTAATTTCAGCTGAAACAAAAAAACAAAAACAATTAAAAGAACCATCGGAACCGATAGAACCGACAGAACCAACTCAGTTTTCCCAACAGTCAGCCTCACAGTCCGACAATGTAAGATCACAATTTAATAATACTATGATTTTATTAACTCTTGGTTCACTAGTAATTGGGGTAGCTGGTTTATATTATAAAAGACAGTGGTTTTTACAATCAAGTGATATTCAAGAGTCTAAACAATTAACGACATCACAATCAGTTGAAAATAAACAATTAACGACACCACAAATAATGTTCTGTTTGAAATGGAATAATTATTTTTTTATATATATTATATATATACACAATGACAGACTATACTAAACTAATCGTGAATGGTCTTTATGATGGTGCAGTTTTATCTGCTTTAACAATAGCTAATAGTTTTATACTTGACAAGACTATGAAGATGGCTCCAGACAGTCCTAAAACAAGTACTTCATTTAAGAAGTTGCTTCTCTCACAATAGCTGTGAGTGGAGCAGTATTAGAGAAAGATATGTTGGAACAAAGAAATATGTTACCAGTTGATCCTTACAAAGGATAAATAAAAAGAATAATTTTATATATCTAAATATATATACATAATGGGTGTGACAATTGCGATGTTGGTTGGTGGAGCCGTTTTAAATGCAACTGCCTTTGTTGGAGCTGGCTATTTAGGTAAAACACTTACAGGTGATTCAAAAGAAGAACATGAAAAAGAATTGAAAAGACATGATTTAGCTTTGGAGAATTTCAATAAAGATCGAGAGGTATGGTTGGAACATAGACAAAAAGTAATGGATTTTATAGCGAAACAAAAATTTTTAGATGTTCATGCGAGACAAAATCTAGTTCTGACTGATCAAAATTTAAATTATATCAAGAATATCATCCTCAGACTGAAGGTCTCGAACGTCTTAAAAATGAACCCCAATGTAGTGAGTACTATCGACCTTCTAACAATATGAAGACATACCAATACCTTTATTTAGCTGGTGGTGGAATATTATTAGTCTATTTAACAAAAA
>NC_135557.1:4856215-4976215 GCF_964340395.1 Glandiceps talaboti | reverse complement strand
TTATTCCTTTATGTGTTTAGGGACCGGTCAGTTTCTTTGGTCTGGGGGGGGGGTGGATTGGGAGGGGGGGGGGTCACCCTGTTTTTGAAATTGGCAGTAGGGGGGGGGGTCATGCTGTTTTCAAAATTGTGGATGGGGGATCATTGTGTTTTGGATTGTGATGGAAGAAAAAAATCCTTTTTCTACAATGGCATATAGCCTTGTCTGAAATGTGGTACATGTAAATATTTGTTCTTCTCCCTGTTTCTTACATGAATTCTTTAATATTACTTATTAGTTCAAGCATAACTATAAATATACATATACATGTATTACCTAGTTACCACACTAGTTACAGAACATGTCATGTAAATGCTTGGCTGTTTCACAATCAGTGCTTCACTTATATTGCACTTTGGGGTAAACGTGAACTTGAAGGTTTCGTAATGGTAATCTTCATAGATAGTTTATAAAAGAAAAATGTTCCCTACTCGTCACTGTGAACTTGTCAGAAGGGATTAATACACTTTCTATTTTGGACACTACATGTTATTGACACTACAAATCACCATATCTCATCAGATTCCAGTTTCCATTATACACTAGGTATGACCACCTAAAGTTCTCTAACATACCGGTGACTTTACTATACAGGCAATATTAATGCCAGTATACCAATGTTACAGGGCCATTTTTATGTGACTTGGGAAACCCATTTAAAACTTACATTTACGTTAGCTATTTGAAGGTTGGAAATATTACCTCAAAGGCTATGAATAACCTAAACATTGCCTTAATAGAAGCAGAAAACTGCAGATCTGCCAGGGGGAAAACCCCCAAGGACTCCCTCACCCACAGAGGTCACACATGCATTCAACCAACAATCAGATGCACCAACAACCTTTTTACTGTCATAATGGTATTAAACCTTTCTTAAAATATTTTCACCCAATTCCAATTTTAGATGATAGTCTTTTAAAGATGTGAAATGTTTGCCAAGGGAGTCTAAAATTGCCTTAAACTCCAAATCTACCCTACCAATGATACTACCAGTAGATGTGCTGACCTTTACTACATGTATATAATGATGCCATTTAACTGTTTAAGAACATATTTCAACCCTATGTAAGTTATAAAGAATAGTTTCTGATACTTGATAGTGCTGTCTTGTAAAGCATGGATTGAGTTATTGCTTGAAAGGGTCTGAATAGCCTAAAAATTGGCTTTAAGAGTAAACATCCTCCAGGGCTTCTAAAGGGAGACCCCCTTGGACCCCCACATGAGGTGGACATATCCCTGTCTCAAGCTCTTCCCCACTTACTGTTAAGATGCTATCAAAGTATATTTCAAAAGTATTTCAACCCTATGTATTTGCTTTTTACATGTTGGTGCTGTTTTGTAAAGCTTGGAAATTAGTCTCAAAATTGACTTTCCAGGACTTCTAGGAGGGGGACCCCCTAGGACCCCCCCCCCCCCATAAGAGATATACATATTCCCTACTCAAAACTTCCCCATACCTTTCACTGTCAAGATGCTATTAAACTCCTTTTGGAATACATTTACCCTGTGTAGTCAATAATTATAAATATGATAGTGCTAACCCAGGATCTTATAAAGTAGATGCAAGACAGTCAAGCAGTCCACACTGAGTCACGATAAAAAAAATAGCTGTCATGTGAATATTATATATATGGGGGGGAGGGGGTCATCATGTTTTGGGTTTTACAGATGGGGGGTGTCCAGTGACTTTTTGACGGCCCAATTTAAGAATCCACCGCCCCCCCCCCCCCCCAGGCTGAAGAAACTGACCGGTCCGTTAGCAACAAAGGATCGCCCTTGTCAAATTTGAAAGACATAAAAGATCAGACTTCATATCACCATGGCTAGTTTATTCATCATCAGCCAAACAGAACAGCACACAAATAAACAAAACAAAAACACATCTCTATCACCCATTTAAAAGTTTATTATTCGTTGTGTGCAACCACTACCTCTGTTTTAACATGCGCTCAAAAAGCTTTAGTTCTCCCCGGTCGATCACCGTTGCTATCCCCTAGCTTACTAATTAGAATCTGAAGAAACCTTGCATGACGAAATATGACGTAGGGCATTACGCATCGTGACGTAGTTGGGTTGACTATCAAACACACTAAGGGGTACCAAGAACTTCAACTATGTACACCAGTTTTGTAGTAGTACATATTGATTCATCGTCAAGAGTTTGACCTATCATTCGACTATATCATTCCTGCATTTCTATTCATTAATTGAAGACATTGACTTGTCATTTGACGTTCCTGACTTATTACTTGACGTTCCTGACTTGTCAATTGACGGACCTGGCTTATCACTTGACGTTCCTCACTTGTCAATTGACGGACCTGACTTATCACTTGACGTTCCTGACTTGTCAATTGACGGACCTGACTTATCACTTGACGTTCCTGACTTGTTACTTGACGGACGGACCTGACTTTTCACTTGACGTTCTTGACTTGTTACTTGCTTGACGGACCTGACTTATCACTTGACGTTCCTGACTTATCACTTGACGTTCCTGACTTTTCGCTTGATGTACCTGACTTATCACTTGACGAGTTCGACTTTTGGCGTGGATTTAGCTCCATAATCCCTACCAAATATCAAAATAGTCCTGCCAGTGGCTTGTGACTTTAAGTCACTCACTGATAGGAAGACAGACGGACAAGACATTCTATCAGGGCTATGGCATCATGAGCATGTATGAACCAATCATGAATGAATGTAGTTCAGCTGTGCTAAAAAGTGAGTTCAAAAAATCTTAAACATGTTAATCTTGGTGCCATTGACAAGGTGAGAAACCCCATGGTGCCTTTGTGACCAAAGTGCGAATCCCCCCCCCCCCCGCATAAAAGACTCAATGATTTCATGACATCAGTAAAACTGTATACCTTGCACTTGGGCTCAGGCCAGTATGCCCAGTAGATATTGAGCTTATGTTATTTTTGTTTACCTAAAGTCACATATTTCTGACCTAATTTGCATATCACTTGTCAGATCACTTTGACTTGAACAAATCATTACAGAACAGTACTAGTAACATCGTAACTAAATTTCAGAGCAATCTGTCAAGTAGTTTTTGAATTGTTGAATTGTACCAAAAAAAATCATATTTCCCACTTAATATGCATATCATTTGCCAGATAATATTGACTTTAATAAATTGACAAAAAGACATTACTTGATAGATGTTCCCCAAATTTCAGACCAATCGACTGCGCCAAAACATTTCAAAGTTTATTATTGAGTTTAAGGTTTTAAGCAAATATGTATTTTTTTACCAAAAACGCATATCTCTATTGTGATCATTTTCACTGGAAAGCTTTTCCATCTACACGCCCTAAGTAATGTCCCCACCAATCACCAAGGCAATCAGTCAGACGTTTTTCTTACTTTAAATCGTAACACACACACACACACACACACACACACACATACATACAAACAAACAAACAAACAAACAAACAAACAAACACGGAAGATAAAAGTGAATGATTCTTCTATTAGAATCCAAAGCACAATGCAAAACGAATTAAACCTTGATGACAACCACTATATTTCCAATTTCAAAAACATGGTGACACCCCCCCCCCCCCTTCACTTCTGGGCTTCAAAAATTATCCTGTCCATTCAAACTACTGTAATACGTAAATGTCTTTAGCGTTTGCAGTGTCAGTTTAGCGTAACAAACCTTAAGCAGCATCTTGTATCCGAAATCAATAAAGCTTCTGCAGTGACCATTGATAATACAGAATACACCACCTTTGTATTTCTTCCAGTATTTAAAGATGTATTGTCTGGCAATTTCTGTTTTTCCCAAGCCACCAAGTCCATGCAAGATCTGGAAATGAGAATGAGCGAAAAACGTATTAAGTGACTGAGGATACATAAAAAATGAAAGAAACCGCAAAATAAATATATTATTTTCTTAGAAGGTGGAATAAATAAGTAAACAGTATTTTAAAACAATAAACGCACACGCCTGCTTACCTCAACGAGAACTGGACGTGGCTTATTGTACTTTTTTTGATGTACATGAAGATGACTCATTATCCCCTCTAAAATTTCGTGGTGTTCTTTACCGGTAAAATTGTCAACTGGCTGGCAAAGTGCTCCTGGCAAATGGTCCAGCTTGTTTGGCCCTGCAGAAAAAGTTTACTCTTTATAACGTTTCATACACTTGAGGAGTGTTTGAATTGTAGAACTGTACTCCTTCAGTGTATTGGCTTTTCAATGACCCCTTCCACTTGCGAATAAACACATATTTTTTTCTGAAGGAAGTGAAGTGGGGTACAATATCAGGAATCGCAGGAGGGTGGGGGTAGTATTTACATATGTTTGCAAACATTCGAATCGTTGGAATTAACAAATATGCTACTTTCAGCTATTTTCCATTTTCATAAGTGGAAATTAAGAATGCAATATACATTGTCAACAGACAACACTGTCTATGTTTTTATCAAACACGTGTGCTTTTTACCTCTCATAAGGGGAAGTATTAAAATGGCTATGCCTGTCTGTATGTCTGTCAGTCCATCCGTCCGTCCGTCCGTCCATCTGTGTGTGTGTGTGTGTGTGTGTGTGTGTGTGTGTGTGTGTGTATGTGTGTCAGTCTGTTTGTGACAGCGTCATCATTTTCTTAAAAACCGCTAACTTAATTAAAATGAAATTTGGTACTTATAATGGTAGGGATAATGGCTAAAATTGTTTAGTTTTTGAGCGAGATATGTTCATTTTACTTAGGTCAATTTGCATATCAATGAATCAACTAATTAAGCAATCTCTTAAGACTGCATGCTTCAATTTCAATATAATTTAGTACATATGTTAAACATAGCAAGGTGCATTTGTTTTACAGAGTTTGTCGATATACCTTACTGTGTTAATGAATAAAAAGTAGGCTTTATATTAAGAATACATACTTATTTCAGTTTAACTTAGTACATAAGAAAGTGAATATGTCCTATAAAATTTCTTGATTTTGCTCAAAGATTTGGTGAAACATTTGCATAATTAATTGTTTTTGATTCATACTTCAATTTCCATATAATTCAGTACATACATTACCATAACAGAGCACATATGTCAAATAACGTTTGTTGATAATGCTTACAGTTTTAGTGAATAATTTGCATGCTTAATGATTTTCGGTATTAGTTAGGCCTTATATTAAGAATGCACACTTCAATTTCAAAATAATTCAATACATACGTTAAATATAACAAATCGCATATGTCCTATAGCATTTTTTATGTAGTTTAGTTTTAATGAAAATTTGCATAATCAATTAGGTAATTAGGCTGCATCTTTATAATGAAGCTTCAAAATTCATATAATGTGGCACATATTTCAATCATAATAATACGCACCTGTCCTATGAAGTTTGTTGATACATCTTTACTTTTAATGAGTAATTTGAATAATTATTTATATTAAGCTGTATTATGTACTCTTCAAATTCCATATAATTTGGCACATACATTAACCATCAGAAAGCGCACTTGTCCAAAAAATTAATTTGCATGATTGGTGATTTTCGGTATTTATGTTTTATCTTAAGAATGTAAACTGCAAATTTCATATAATTTGGTGCATATATCAACCATACCTATGGGCACATGAGGTTTCTTGATAAATCTTTTAATTTTCATGAATAATATGCATTATTAACGATCTTCAACAATTGAGCTATATCTGTGGAATACATACTTCAAATTCCATATAATTTATCACATACATCATCTATGAGAAAACACACATACCCTCTAAAGCCTGTTGGTATAGTATTTAATTTTAATGGGTAATTTGCATAAGTAATGATTTTCGGTAATTAGGCTATATCTTAAGAATGCAAACTTCAAATGTAATTTAACTTGATACATTTATCAACCATAAACAAATTATACATTTTGATGTGATTGCTTGTGTACTTTTTAATTGTGAGGTGTAATTTCCATAAGTAATCATTTCGATAATTGGGCAATACCTTTAGATTGCAAACCTTAAATTTTAGATAATATAGTACATGATTTATGTTAAAGACGTGCATGCGTCATTTAAACTAGATGATTTAACTTATAAGCTAAATGGTTAATTTGCATAATGAATGATATTTCTTTTATACTTAGACAATATGTTAACTATGTAAGCTTTAAACTTCATACAGTTTCAAATCATTAATTTTCCAATTAAGTGGTATGCACGTCATGTATAATAGCTATAGGTCAGAGGTTTGCATTCCAACAATATGTGTAGGCCAAAAAATATACGGTTTTGCCTTCAGTTTAAATCTGCTTTGTTATCAATGTTGCACCAAGTTATATGAAATTTGAATCTAGCATTCCTGATATATAACATAAACCAAATTCCTTCGGTAAGAGCAAAGTTTGTAGATTTCAATCCTACGCACAATAATTGTTGGAGTGTAACATGTCACGTTTGAAGTATATACCAAATTCAACTGAATTTAAAAAATATATTTTTAAAGATATAGACTAGTTACTAAAAATGTTAATGATGCAAATGATCATTAAAACTAAGACATTCTACATCAATAAGTTGACGAGACATATACACTCCGTAATCATGAATGTATGTATCAAATTATAGCATAATTACTGAAAACTATTAATTATGCAAACGACCCTAAAGCAATTTAATTTGCAAATGACTCATTACAACTAAAAGCTACATCATGAAGGTTAAGGTCACAGGAAATGGTCATGGTCTTGAACGACGACATAATCTGATAACATAGTAATAGACACTTGAATGCCTGAGGACATTAAATGTGATTGTTTACTTAATGTCCCATATATCGACACAGGGGGTCAGTGAAACACAATCATATTTCAATAACTATTTCCCCTTTACCACATAAATCCTGCTTCAAATTGGTTTTGATGTTGTAACATCTTCAACTATAGCATTTTTGGTATAAATTCCACTGATTATCTGACATGATTTTCATGATGTCGATTAATTAGCCTGTCAGAAAGATTTCAATAAAGTATACCTTACCTTGTTCTATTTCTGTGTCTTGTGTTGGAAAGTGATCTGTTGGAAAATTTGGTACGAGTTCTTTGTAGAAAGCAGTTATCCATGTGACTATTATCTAAGGTTACAATAATGACTATATGAATATTGTGAATCTTTTGTTGTCTTCCATATAAGATCATTAAATCTCGCATAATGAGAGATACAGTGGAAACACCCATAGACATATGTCCCACATTTTTTATCCCTCATATCAATTAGATTAGGTTAGATTAGATTGTTTTATATTATATTATATTATATTATATTATATTATATTATAATAATCCCCTTTTTAGGAATTGTACATACAACAAATATAAATAAATACATAAAATTCGAGTACAAACAACAAAGGAAGGTTAAATAACAAAGATTCGAAGTTGTTCAACACAACTGTGTAGGCATCATGGGGGGGGGGGGGGTGTCGCACCCCTACCTACAAATATTTGGACCAAGCATTTTCCAAGTTGACGATTTCCATGAATATCCTCTCATGACTGGCCCAGATTAGCCATAAGTTTTCAATGTGATATGCAATGTCCATTTTTGTAACGTCTCAAGAAACAATTTCCTGCTTAAGAAGTGTTGACATGATGACGCTTTAAAGCATTGCGATATACTCTTGGGAATGTTGAATTTTAACTTTGCATATGTTTAGAGTTTCTGTTTACATTTTGACTCATGCAACCTATACCAGCATCAATTGTGAACAAAATAAGAATAGTGAAGAAAATAATATATCCATCAATCGGGTCAAATAAGCTGAAAAAGGGGAGTTCACTATGCCTAAAAGAAGACACTAGGGGACAGAATAATTTATAGTTCAGGCAGTCACCTCGCACCTCCCTAAACACCCTTAAAACTCTCAAGCCCCACCCTATGAACTCAAAAACCTTCCGTAGCCTCCCACTTACCTCTTGCGATACAAATATGAGATCTATAATTGTACAGCTAAGCACGAAATTAACAATGATAGTCGATGTCAGAGTTCATATAATATTTCCTTATACATATAATTTGGCCTGTCATGTTGAAATCGAATTCCTTTTATCAGCAGAGAGCTTGGTTGGGCGGATGGAGAGAAACAGCACCAACATGATGGCTATACCTTAAGAGAGGGTGGACCGTCTATGACTATATTCAGATTATACATACCCCGTCTATAGTCAGGGTCTATCATTTTTATCAAATCAAATCTCTTGATGGCAGACAGCGACTTTATGAGATCCTTCTTGTTGTCTCTTTTAATTATGGCATTGTCTTGCAGAATACGGAACAATCCCATAGGGTGCGTTATGTTCTCTAGTTCCCTTCTTGGAATATGTTCAGAGAATAGTTGTTTCAGCTGGAATAATTCAACTGAAATATAGAAGATAATATGTATGTATATAAACTTCTTGAAATTACAGTATTCTGTCACACCCTTTCTTAAAAGAAACAAGCAAACGGAATTTTAAAAAAAAGGATCAAGTGCGATTAAATGTTGTTTTTTGTCATATTCGCATTGACTGCATGTACACTGTTGATTGCAGGAGTATAGAAAATGGGGGGTTCCGGATCAGTCCTTTTTTCACTTGTTATACAGTAAATAAAGTCTTATATCTATATTAATTAATTTATTCATATATTTTTTTAATATATATATAACCTGTTAAAAGGTTAATTAAACCTTATAAGTAAAAATTGACTAAAAATTGACATATTCTGTTTAAACTCATTATAAGTTAATTAAGTCTTGCTGCTATAGTAAAATTGACAATGTCTATTTTAACTTATTATACCTATTATAAGTAAATTAAAACCTTAGTAGCCTCACTGCTACGCTGCTACGCTGCTACGCTATGACTTCCCCGTCACACTGCCATGACTCATATAGTAGTCATTGTATCTATCTAATTGAACATTGTCAATGACTCAGTGACATGCCTCAGGCAACCACAGGCATGTCTAGGTTACAAGGTCACTAAGGGTCACTAAGGGTCACTAAGGGTTACAAGGTTACCAAGGTTACCAAGGTCAGTTGACTAGGTCAATGCACTTTACAACTGTTTAACATGTTACAACATGTTACAACTTGTTACAACTGTTTAACTTGTTACATACTGTTTCAAGGTCAGGTTACCAAGGTTACCAAGGTCAGTGCGCCTATTTAAACAGATAAAAAGAGATGTAATATATGAATATTAATGGATCCTAATATACAGAGATACATTACAATACGAGAGAATTGCCCCACTTGTGATAGTTCGGCACCAGAATTTGAAAATAAAAAGGAAAGATTAACTTTCTCGATTTTTAGTAGTGCAATTGTCAAGATTTAAAAGTAGCCTTTTTATTTTCAACAGCAACCAATCCTTTAGTTATAATTTTTTGCGTAACAAACGTTGGTTTAGATACTAATTTTTTTATTTGTTTTTCTGTTGTACATAATTTTATATTACGATGCTTACATACATTCATCATGGTTCGTCCAAATACAGAGTTATTCATTAGTTTAAAAGTATTTTAAATAGATTAATTATATATACACATAATAATGACCACAACATTAAACTCGCGAAGCTTATCTCTCAATGATCTTAGGGATATTAAATTTAAGAAACCAATCACAGGTGTTAAATATCACTTAGAATATGGAAATAATACATTCATGTTAAAACCTATACTACCTCCAAAACCTGTGAAAACTGCAAAACCAGAAGAACCAGAAGAACCAAAAGAACCAGAAATTGCAATAATTCAAATAAACCGCAAAAGAATTATTAGAATATTGTTAAATGAATTTTCTCATATAATAAACACAAATAAAGTAATATATGAAGAGATAGAAAAATAAAAACTATATACTACCAGGAACTTATCATATACAACATTTTGCAGATAGTGGTGGTATTTTAAAGAATAATAATGAGAGGGGAATAATTAATGTTAATTTAAAGTTTTCTACCGATAGATCTAGAGATACACAAACTATAACTCATTCAACATTTATTATAAACAAACAAATTATACCAGCATCTATTTCTCGATTTTTAGTAGTGCAAAATAAATCGAAAATTACTTCTTCTTTTGAGGTATTTAATTGTCAAGATTTAAAAGTAGCCTTTCATTCCACTTTAATTATCAAACCTTTTAAAAATGATATTTGTACATATATAACTGATATACCTCCAGAATCATACGACTTTAAATATGAATTTGAAACCATTAAATTCTATTGAAATACCAAATCGTCAATATTTAGAAGTAGTGTTTCATTCCACTTTAATTATCAAACCTTATAGTTATAAAAATAATATTTTTACATATATAAAGTGATACAAAGTGATACCATAAAATGATTGATCAAAATATTACCTCAATACAGGATTTGAGTAATTATCTCACTAGAGTATGTAGTGCGTATAGATGTTCTTATAAATTATTAAGTCGTGTTAATAAAGGAATACTTATTACTAGTGGGATTATTTCAGGAGTTGGTGCATTAGCTGCTGTTCCTGCGATTCCAGTTTTTGTCAGTTTATTAGCAGCTGTTCCAATAGTTGTTACAGTTGTCAACCAAAACTTAAAATTATCGGATAAAGTGTCACGATTAAAAGTACAATATAAGAATTTCAAAGAATTAGTAACATATACGCAAGCAAATATTTACTCTGAAACACCTCAGGAATTCATTCAGGAAGTATTCATGAAGTCTCTCGAAATGCAAAAAGCTGTCAATTATACACCACCTTTGGAACGTTATTTAAAGTATTATAAACTGAATGGTTATTCAGAGCCACACGCTATAGTCAAATAATGAAATAATAATAAAAATAATAATGAAATAATGAAATAATAAAATAAAAAAAATAAAAATTTACTAATAATGTTTACTGTATATATACTATACTATGGATCAGTATTTGCGAGACTTGTATTATAATTCTGATTTAGCATACAGCGGCATCGCAAAATTGTGGCGTAAAATCAAAGCAGATCAGAAAGTGAACGAAGATAAGAAACAAAAAAAAATTTAATATATTAAGTATAAGGAATTGAAACAATGGTTAGAAGGACAAGAAGTTTACACTATGCACAAACCAGCGATTAAAAAGTTCCCTTACCGCAAAGTAATTGTTTCTGGAATCGATGACCAGTGGCAAGCTGACATTGTAGAGATGCCCAATGACCAGAGTAAGAATCAGGGTAACAAAGATTATCGTTACATCCTGACTGTTATCGATGTGTTATCGAAGTATGCCTGGGCGATACCACTCAAGTCAAAACGTGGTATTGAAATGGCTGACTCCTTTGAGTTAATTTTTAAAGACCGTGAACCGAATAAAATACAGTTTGATGAAGGTCGAGAATTTTACAATAAGCATGTTAAAGATCTCTTTGAAAATCGTGAAATTGAGTGGTTTAGTACACGGTCAGATAAAAAGGCATCGGTTGTCGAGCGTTTTAACAGGATACTTAAATCACGTATGTATAAATATTTTACTGATAAACAAACTAGAAATTGGATCGACGTACTAGATCGATTAGTGGATGGTTATAACAATACCTACCACAATTCAATCCACATGACTCCGAAGGAAGCATCATTACCAAAGAATGAAAATATCGTTTGGTATAATTTGTACGGTGCTTATCTCACTGTTGAATATGGAACTCCGAAGTTTAATATTGGTGATACTGTGAGAATTTCCAAATACAAGAACGTGTTTGCCAAAGGATATCTACCAAACTATACGCGTGAACTTTTCAAAATCAAACAAATTATCTTTGGTCCTGTTATTGTTTACACTCTGGAAGATTTATCGGGTGAAGACATTGAAGGCACGTTTTATGAGCAAGAATTATCGATTGATAATATAGCCACTAAGGAATTGAAGGAATATAAAATTGAAAAAATACGTTAAATACGTTAAATATAAAATTGAAAAAATATTACGTTAGAAAAAATAAAAGGTCATGAATACGCATTGGTAAAATGGTTAGGATATGGCGATAAATTCAATTCTTGGGAACCGATTGAAAATATTTTTAAAAAATTAAAAAATTAAAAGAATATAATGTATAGTACACTATGTTTGGAGAACATAATATAACTAAATTTTTAAACAAATACAAAGACGTCCTTGGTTTTATTGTAGAGCTAGAATGGGACAACTTGAGAAGAAAAAATATGCATGTATTAAATGTAAATACAGGGGTAAAATTGAAAGATCAAAATTTATATCAGATTATTTTAGCCTTTTGTAAAGAAGTCGAAAAAAAGAATTTTTTTAAACGTATTGAATTCGTACATTTATTTCCTGACTCAGAGGACAACCAAGAAGTTAAATATTTGAATGAATACTGGGTTCTTAAATTAATACAAGATACTAGGAACAGACGTATATTTCAAGATAATTATGGAAATTTATTAGTATGTTTTATATAGGACTTGAAAAAATGTGGTCATTAGGATTACCAGCTACGCTAACACAAAGACCAGAGATAAAATTAACAAGAAAACCAAATTTATATAGACCGTTTTATACAGAATCACCACCATTAACAAGAACGAAGACGAAGACAAAACCAAAGCCAAAGTCACCTTTAGTCGTTCCGGAACTGCAGGAACAGCTGCATTTTCCAAAACCATTTACTTTAGATAAAAATGCTAACTATGCACTACATCAACCATTTGATAAAAAGTTATCCGTGGATATACGAGACATATTAGTCAACATGGTTGTTTTTGTAAGTGAAACCGAGCGATTCAATATAAAATTGAGAGATATATTCAAAAACTACATAATAAGTCATTTTAATGCAGACAGTGCTAACAAGTGGTTGAAAGGTCCAAATATGCATTACTGGGATCAACAATTGAATTTTGCTGTTTGGTTAGCTACGACCGGATGCGGTGTTAGTATTCATGATCATCTGTATAATGATGAGATCCCTAAACAGATTCAATCATTTTTTAGATTTCACGTGTACTTTACGATAAGAAGAATATTAAATGAACTTTCTTTCCCACAACCTGACAACCCCGACACTTTTAATAAAGTCGATAATTTATATCATGTATCGTCTTATCATAGAATATGCGATGAATTCGGATTAGATTATAATACAGATTTCAGATTCACGTATGACACATCGGGAAACAATGGTATAGGTGTCGGTTATGAGTGGTGGAAAAAAACATATATAAAAGATATAAATATCAAGTACAATGGTTGAAAACCCTGATGCTCCAGATGAGGCTCGCAGAAGTTGGCATTGGTATAAATTTCAAAATCCCGATTATAAGCAGTACAATTATTTTGTTTTACCAAACAGCACAGGTTTTACGCAAGCGGGTTTAGGAAGATTGAATCGATCGATCGAATCTTATGTATATTGCGTGTTAGGAAGTCAAGCAGACATGCGAGTAAGTATAGCAGACTCTGGCGGTGCTGGTCAAGAAACGAGACAAAAAATGATTTCATTACTCGAGGATGAGACGAGAGGCATTAATGAGGATGATAGTATACCACGTTATCAAAATGTAATTAATGCAACGAGGGTAAAGTTAGATCTAGCCATTTCTCCTTCTTTATGGTTAATCCTGAGTAAAATGATTATAAATTTGAATATGAATGTGGCGGGTTATAACAATTTTTTACAACAAGCGACAGAAGATATGAAGTTCGGTTATAACAACATAAATAATGACGTAAAAGAATCAGCATTAAAAGAAATGGAAGGTCATGATGATCCAGTAGAACGACTAGATGCGCCAGCATCGTCAGTCGCGCCAGCAGTCGCGGTAGCAGAGCCAGCAGCGGTAGCAGTAACACCAGAGCATGGAGAGCATGACGTTGTTCATGAATATTCAACGATGGGAATAATAGTTGGGATAATATTTTTAAGTTACTTATTTGTATAGTATTATATAACATTTAGCTTTGCTATAATATTAGTAAGATGACTGACTTTGATCCTTTCGATATTAATCCTTTTGAAGACGAAAATGTAGATGACCTTGGAGACCCTGGAGTAGACTTGGAAATGACAGACTACGAACAAGATTCGTTGGATTTTGAATTAATGGATGGCTTCCAGGAAACATCATTTACAGACCCTGTTGGCCCCACAGTTGACCCAGCAGCTCCCGCTGGAGCTAAATTGACTGAATTTAGAAATAAAGCATTGGAAGATACTATTGATGCAGTTATCAAAAAAAGTGGCGTGCCAGTTAATCGAACTGAATTACAATTAAATACATATGTAGGAAAGGATGGAGAGTTGTATCATAACATAAGAAACCAACGGATTACAAGAAACGGTAAACTTTTAGCTAAAAGTACAATAAAAAATAAAATTCGCACTGCAGCTGTTAATAGACTTTTCGAGGATGCTGCTGTTAACACTGCTGCTGCGACTATCGGTCCGTTGTTACCATCGTTACCGTTAATGTGGATGAAGTCGAAGCAATAGATTTAACACCATCAATGGTTGGTCAATTAAGGGACTATCAAGCCTACCTCAGAAGAGACACTGTAGGTAATAAAGATGAAATCAGTAAGGTTGAAAACAAAATTGAAGAATAAAATGAACTCAACCCTGAATATACAATCATGCGTAAAGAAATTGATACAGCAGTCAAGAGTTTAGAAGATTTGTATGATAGAAAAAAAGAATTGGAAAACAGACAAAAAATCGAAGAATTAACGCAAGATGAAAAAAAGGAATTAGGTAGAATTGAGGTTCATATCTTAAAATATAATAAAGAAACTGATATTTTACACAATAAGTTAGCTGAGACATCTTCTTTGAAAGAAGTACTCAAAGACCCAAATCTTAGTATTAAAGATAAACTGGTAATTCTTTTCAAACGTAATGGAGTTACTATAGTTTCATTGGCAACAGCACTCGGTTTAGTTATAACTACCATAGCCATTACATTAGGTATGAAATCACCACCCATTGGTAGTAGCGGTAGCGGAAGCAGCGGTGGGCCAGTCAAAGCAGTTATTAAATGTGTTGCGGATGTATTAAAATGGTTAGGTAATAAAGCAGCGATGGCACTGCCAGGTATTATCGGTACTATCGTGTCATTTGTTTTAAAAACAGCGGGACAAGTTGTAGGATTTATAGCTGAACATGTATGGTTGTTGGCAACTGCAATAGCGGTATACCTTTATGAACGGATTTTAACTAAACAAACAAAATAAATAATTAAATAAAATGAAAAAATAAAATACTATTAAATATACTAATATTTTTTTGTATTTTAGTATAAATGTAATATATAGTATAAGAAAAATGCCTTACAATAGAGTTGTAACGTTGTAACGTATAATCCAAATCGTGCAAAACCCGGTGAAGTTTTATATATCAGATGTCCAAAATTAGAGGACACTGTTGTTCTAACGGGTAAATTCAATCTTGTTTTTTATCTTAAACTAAATGGTCATAATAAGAACTTCGTTGTTCAAAACCTGTCTGCTAACATCATCAGTCGATTAGTTTTAAAATTCGAAGGGGAAATCTTAATGGATTTAACAAACTACAATTTAGTACAAACGTATAAAGATCTGTATTCAGATAGAACAAATAAAACACTGTATGGAATTCAGTCACAAAATCTCCGAAAATTGAGAAGCGATAATATCGATGGAGTTGGTGGTGGGGCTTTCTTAGGAGAGGGTGCACTTCATAAGGCATACGGTAAAAAATATGCGATCGATCTCGCGAAATTGCATCCTATAATGAATGGTCATGGAGCCGTATATCCTTCAAGCTTAGGAAGTCATATCGAATGGGAGATTACTCTTGCTCCTGTTAATAAAATCCTAGTAAGTGAAGACACGGATGGTTGGGATTATACTTTAACAAACATCCAACTTGAATATGAAACGATAAGAGATCCAAAGTTAGCTATGGAAATTAAGGGTTATTATAACAGCGGTAAAAGTTTTCTTTACGAACATATTCAACATTTCAGAACAATTAACTTCTCTGGTACGAATACAATTATTAACGAGAATATTAATATAACAAGTAGAAGCTTGAAAGGAATTTTTGTATTATTCAGTAAACCACAGCTACAAAATGCATTAGATACCGAATTATTCTTTAATCCTAGTATTAATTCTGTTGCAATAACGATAGAAGGTATCGCAAAGAAAGTGTATACACAGGGATTATCTCCTAGAAAATTTTGGGAAGAAACCAGACGTTATTTCATGTCACCCGAGTTCTGTTGCGATAAACTAGAGGAAATAACTGAGGAAAACTTTCTGTTAAATAAATATTGTTTGTTTATTGATTTAAGAAGTTTTAAGGATAATAGATATCATGGTTGTGGTCTGAAAGTTATGAATACAAAAGATGGGGTTCAACTGGAAATTCAACGAGAATCCACAGACCCGCAAGAAAAAATAACTGCAAATATTTTCATTATAAGTGATGCTATGCTTAAAATTCAAGAATCTAAATTAAAATCTATTATATATTAATACTATTAGTACAGTATAGAATACTCGAAAATGATCTGGCTTGACCCTCCTTTCAATATGCTTATTAGTGCACCGACATGTTCGGGTAAAACAGAGTTCATTATGGAACTATTACAAACGTATTATAAAAACGTATTCGATTACATAATCATAATCTGTCCGACGTTCATAAACAATAAAGCTTACGATAAAAAATGTATTTACAAAGACTCGAACATTATTATAACGATTCCCAACATAGAAAAAATAAATGAAAGTATTGAACTCTTGTATGAGTGTTATAAAAATACAAAAAGTCTAATCATACTAGATGACTGCGCTTTCACGAAGGATGTCAAATCTCGTGTCAATATTTTAACAAAGTTAGCATTTTCAGCTCGTCATGATAATATTAGCGTATGGGTACTTACGCAACAACTTACGAGTATCGCTAAGACATTTTGAGAAAACATCGGTATGCTCGTTCTGTATTACACACCGAGTAAAAATGATGTGAAAGAGATAATTGAAAATTATGGGATGGAATTAAATAAGGAAGAAATTAATGAATGTATAAAACAATTAAAATATACTCCTTATAGTAAATTAGTATTTCGTTTAAGACAACCTTATAGTATAGATTTAGTATAGATATAGTATAGATTTAGTATAATATGTCATTAACATGTCATTGCTGTTAATCAGTGATGTTACCAATATTTGTTGGTTATTTATTGCGTTAGTTATCATCTACTTTTTTTACAAAATAAATAATATTTTACTATTATTATATAGTTACTATAACAAAATGGAACAAACATTGTCAGATCTCACTATTTTACAGCCGACAGCAGCAATATCAGAGCCACAGGTGTCTCCAATAGTTAAGTACAGAGAAAGATTACTTTGTATCATTGCTGCTGGACAATCAAAAGCTTTCTTAGGAAAAAATTTCACTCTTGAACATATTGAAAAAGCGAGCGATAAAGAAATTGAAAAATATTATAAGATACATGAAAGCACTTACAGTTCTCTCGTAAGTGACAACATTGTAAATGGAGTTTTATTTGGGATTAGTAAAATAGTAGGACTTGTGCTTCCCGTACATAATGTGAATAAATTAAGTGACGACTTGAAAAACAATTTTCTTGTTACAAATCAATTCAAACAACTTACTGGAAAGTTAGCATACAGTTATGGTCCTCTTTTGGCATTGACAAGTGGTGGCCTCACCATTTTAAATAATATTAACTTTGCAACACACACTGGTCACACTTGTCCTAAGAAAAGTGACTTGAATGACTTGAATGAGTTGAATGACTTGAATCAAGTAGACTTTAATGACTTGAGTCAACTTGATCAAGATCTTGTTAAAGAACTTGCTATAGAACTTGATCAAGAACTTAACCAAGAACTTGATCAAGATATTGAAAACAACTTGGAACTTGACTTAGTTGAAAAGAGTTTCAAAAAATTAAAGTAATTTAACAATACTTGAAATGACTTGAAAAGACTTGAAAAGACAAATATTTTAAATATTTTGTATTATATAGTTATTATATAATTATTATATATATTAGTGTAAAAATGAGTGATACAGAAAGTATAACACAACCCCAAGTAGAAACTCAAGTAGAAACTCATGTAGAGACTGTTACTACAAACAGTAAAACTAAAAATCCAGGAAGGGTTGCATGGGGAAAAAAATTAGCAGTAATTTCAGCTGAAACAAAAAAACGAAAAAAATCAAAAACAAAAGAACCAATTGTCGATAGCGCCAAATCAATGGAACCAATGAAGGCAACTAAGGTAACTGAGTCAGACAATAAAAGCTCGCAATTTAATAGTACTAATACTATGATTTTATTAACTCTTGGTTCATTAGTAATTGGGGCAGCTGGTTTATATTATAAAAGACAGTGGTTTTTACAATCAAGTGATATCGTAAGCTTTCAGTCGTCAGCAGAGTCAACAGAGTCTAAACAATTAATGACATTAGAACCAGTTAAAAATAAAGCTCTATTTGAAATGGAATAATAGAATAATATGAAATAATAAATTAATGATTATTACATTTTTTTATATATATTATATTATATATACTATATACACAATACACAATGACGGACTATACTAAACTAATCGTGAATGGTCTATATGATGGTGCAGTTTTATCCGCTTTAACAATAACTAATAGTTTTATACTTGACAAGACTATAAAGATGGCTCCAGACAGTCCTAAAACAAGTACTTCATTCAAAAAGTTTGCTTCTGTCGCAATAGCTGTGAGTGGAGCAGTATTAGAGGAAGATATGTTGGAACAAAGAAATATGTTACCAGTTGATCCTTATAAAGGATAAATATAAAGGATAATAAAAAGAAAATTAAAAAATAGTAATAAATATATTTAATATAGTTATAATATAATATAATGTATACTACTCTTAATAGTATATATACTATACATAATGGGTGCAGCTGTTGCGATGATAGATGGTGGAGCTATTTTAAATGCAACTGCCTTTGTTGGTGGTAGTTATGTAGCTAAGGCAGCTTCAGGCGGCGACGATGTGAAAGAAGAACATGAAAAAGAATTAAAGAGACATGATTTAGCTTTGGAGAATTTCAATAAAGATCGAGAAGTATGGTTGGAACATAGGCAAAAAGTATTAGATTTTATAGCGAAACAAAAAAATGTAGATGTTCACGCGAGACAAAATCTGGTTCTGACTGATCAAAACTTAAATTTATATCTTGAATTTCATCCAGAGAGTACACAGAGTACACTCACAAGTCTTGAAAATGAACCCGAATTTAGTGACTATTATCAACCTTCTGATGATATGAAGTTATATCAATACATTTATTTAGCTGGTGGTGGAATATTATTAGTTTATTTAACAAAAAATATCTAATATAATATAATAAACTAATAAACTAACTATATAATGGAATGTCAATTATGTAAACGAAATGGTGTAGCAACTGTAGCTAGTGATCGAACTAACATTTTCAGTACACTTTGTTTTAATTGTTGTGATTTAATAAACAAAAAAACAATTTAAAAAAAACTGGTATAACATCATACATTGTAACATATGTAGAAAATTCAATATACCTCGTAATGATATTTGTAAAAACATTTGTGGTAAGATCTATGGAAGGTTTCACTGTTTTGACTGTTGTAATTCATTAAACAAACCTTTAGATGAATCTTTAGATAAAAACTTTGAACATGATCAAGAAAACAAAAAAGTTGAAGCATCTATAACCCTAAAAACCACATTAAAAAAGTTTTAAAAAAATATAAACTAAATTATTATCTTTTAAGAACTGTTACTATAATATTTTCATCAATTGTTGAAGTTTATATAGATCCAACACGATATCGATCACTCAACTTCAGCGTAATTATAAAAGCAATTCTATTATATTTAGTAGAATATCAGGAAGCTGCACTAATACCAGAGTTGAAAATGGAAGCATTTTCACAGAACCAAATTTTTAAACGATTTTGGGATAAATGGAATGCAGAATATCCAGAGATAGTGAGATTTAGTTGGTGGCGTTTACGATGGCGTCAAATCTTTTTAAAACTTAAGTTAAATAAATAAAAAAATCAGGTTTTTTGAATGATCATTAAATTATGATTTAACTATTATTTAATTATTGTTTAACTGTTATTTAACAGCTTTTTTTCAATTAATTTTTGTTTTACTACATCAAAATCCACTAGAGTATAACTAAAATACGAATTATTTGGATTTCTCGTAGATTTTTTAACCCACGTGAAACAACTATTAATGGGAGTTTATTTGTAAGAATCTCATCTATCATTCTGCTAGGAGCGTAAGTATAATAAAGTTGGTTAAGTGTTATTGGATTATTAAGACAAATCCATAATCCAGGACCGTAATAAGAATTGACCTTCCGATATTGAGTAATCAGAAATGGTTTTTCTGTTGGAACTTCTCTCCATTTGATTGTAGGAATTTCTTGGATCTTTCTTTTTTCATTTAAAATATCTAATAATAAATCATCACCATTCTCTGAAGGATTAGCAATAGCAGGATCAAGCAGAGAAAGTGAACTAAGTGAACTAAGTGAACTTGATTCGATTGTGTCGTCTTCGAAAATGATTGAATTTTGACTTTGTTCGTTTGACATTTTGAATATATGCTACGCTTGTATGTATATACATCTCATTTTAGCTGTTTAAATAGGCGCACTGACCTTGGTAACCTTGGTAACCTGACCTTGAAACAGTATGTAACAAGTGAAACAGTTAAACAGTTGTAACAAGTTGTAACATGTTAAACAGTTGTAAAGTGCATTGACCTAGTCAACTGACCTTGGTAACCTGGTGACCCTTAGTGACCCTTAGTGACCTTGTAACCTAAACATTCCTGTGGTTGCCTGAGGCATGTCACTGAGTCATTGACAATGTTCAATTAGATAGATACAATGACTACTATATGAGTCATGGCAGTGTGACGGGGAAGTCATAGCGTAGCAGCGTAGCAGCGTAGCAGTGAGGCTACTAAGGTTTTAATTTACTTATAATAGGTATAATAAGTTAAAATAGACATTGTCAATTTTACTATAGCAGCAAGACTTAATTAACTTATAATGAGTTTAAACAGAATATGTCAATTTTTAGTCAATTTTTACTTATAAGGTTTAATTAACCTTTTAACAGGTTATATATAAATTAAAAAAATATGTGAATAAATTAATTAATATAGATATAAGACTTTATTTATTTTATAACAAGTGAAAAAAGGACTGATCCGGAACCCCCATTTTCTATACTACTGATTGCTGACATGAATACATCAAACAAGCTAAATGGTAAGAAGAGGAATATTACCTCTTTGGTGTAATCAAGGTAAATGTTGTTGGCCTGTGTGTGCGTGCGTGTGTGTGTGTGTGTGTGTGTGTGTGTGTGTGTGTGTGTGTGTGTGTGTGTGTGTGTGTGTGTGTGTGTGTGTGTGTGTGCGCGTGTGTGTTTGATGATACAAATTGATTCTACTAAGAGCGCAACATTTTCTTTAATAATATGGTGTTTACTTACTATCCGTTATTTCAGCTGCTATTTTAACAAGTAATGCTTTGAAGTCATCAACATTTCCTGCCATGCCTGCAGAAATATTAGAAATTGATACCAGTATTGAGATATGATGATAACAAGTTATATATATATATATATATATATATATATATATATATATATATATATATATATATATATATATATATATATATATATATATATATATATATATATATATATATATATATATATATATATATATATATAACTCGGTGAGTATCAATCTGCTAAGACAGTGCTCTATACCGCAGTGGCAGAGCGCAATAGTTTTGGTAGTACTGGAACTCTTTCTTGATTGTAACTCGGAGTTTCATGCATTGTGCGATCATCAGACAAGTCGTGAAACTCCGAGTTACAACCAAGAAAGAGTTCCAGTACTACCAAAACTATATATATATATATATATATATATATATAAGCAATGATCTCAGCCACATGTGAGTATACGTGAGATTGACTAGAAAGTATAAGAATGTTATCCAGTACATCTGTGTTGGTTGGTGAAGTTTTCAATTTAGATTTGCATGATTGAAGTTACTAAAACTATATAACCCCAAATAGATCAACAATAATTACCACCCGACCATTCCTTCCATTATAGCATCATTCAAGAAGCTAAAATGTGCCAGTCATCGACAAATCGTAAATAGTAAATAGTAAAAGACTTTTATCAAAACAGTGACACTCACACTACTCCTGCTACAGTCACACACCTAAGATAGTGTGCCCAGCTATACAAGCCCTGTGGAACCAGCTATGTGCTTAAATATCCCTGTAACACCCTTGAGCAGCACATTGCTAGATTTCATGGGTGAGTAACTGGTATGCCAACATCCATGTAGCATGGGTGTGAGAAATAACAATGTGTCATAAGTTTTTTTTATAACAACTCTGTACAAGAGAGTTTTGACACAGCGAATTGCCAGCTATGTGAGCAATATATACTGAAGAGAGGTATTTCCCACATACAAACATTATATATCAGATGTGACCATAGCTATAACTGCAATATTTTCCACAGTCGTGTCCGCAATGGCGTACCTTTATTCAATAACCCTGTTACACATATATTTCCCCATAGCCAATTAAAAATAGCTGTAAATGATATATTTACACGACGTCGTTCACTATGTACCAACAATGTTAGCAGCATCTGTGTAACAGACTTAGCGAATCATTTATAAGAAAATGTAAACTATATATTTGTGAAATTCTATTAATTCTATAGTTTGCAGAATAGGCCGACCTAAGATTAACAGGTACTGAGTACGTCTTGTTTCCATAACTATTTAACTATTCTATTTTCTTTGGGAATGTGAACAAAATGGAAGCTACAACGTCTGAATGGTAGGCCATACATTTAATCATGGACATGTACAAACAGAACAAAACAAGTTCATTAATTACAAAATTCACTTCAACGACAGAATATTAATACCATAACAGTGTCAGTCTGACGTATTTGCAAATGGCAATTAATTTATATTTTGCCAAAGAATATATGATGTGATGATCTCAATAAGTTGGATTAAATTGCGCCAAGACATTCAAAGAAGATTTATTTAAGTTAAGAAAAGTTTTTCCCAAGACATTTGACTCACGGAAGCGATTTTAGAAGCAACTGATTCGCAAACTAATAACTAACGTTAACACCACTGGCCCATCGTCACAGCCCTACTGCATTAAGAGCAAGGAACGTGATTGACAGGTTGCTCTGTTTGCACTGCCCGGGAGTCTCCTCTGCAGAGTAATGTAATGTTGGTATCTTGCCAAGTTGTTTTCAGACATTACTATAATTTATATGTGGTCTAATTTACATAGATATGGTAACGCCAACGCCAATTGAGTGTATTTGAAGTATTTATCCAATATATATTATTGAATTCCTATCTGGCAGCTCTATGAAAGCACAAATGAATGTTGGCACACGTCCATGTAATGATATACTGTCTAATTTAAATAACAAACATTAACAGCCACTTGTAGTTTTCCAAGAGCTGCTACACTAAGTGTAAATCATTATTACAGTGATTAGCAAAAGTTATAACACACGAGCAGTTCAAGGTTGATTAGCATTGAGCTTATGATGTGTCTGCAATTGGTCAACGATCTTCACCACAATGACAAATTCCACACTTACAGCTGACCAAATTCCAATGTTGTTTAAAACAACACTACATATCTTGCATATTGTGTCCTACATACTGACGTATTTACAGTACCAGGACAGGTACATGTTTGTTTTGGGAGACCCTGTTTGGTTTCACTGGTCGATAGTGGGTAAATATTAACTTTGATACGTACAGGGTAGACGTGTATCGCTGTTTATGTTTTTTGTTGACTAGGCAACGCTAATACTAATAGTATGATTATCAATACAAGTCATGGTTGTGTATACGCGTGCATAGGTAAACTCTCATATCTCTATATCGGTTACAGTCTCATACATGTTGTACTTAAGATAGGGGTGTGTACATAACTGTCTCATCCCTATTGAGTCCCAGTGGTTGTACCAGCCATGTGAAAAATATCCCTGTAACAGCTCTGGCCAGAACAGTGTGTGAAGCATACCAAGATTTAACAAACGTGTAGGGGACCAGATCAATAGTTCAGTGTATGATAACAAAAATAATTGTAGTTAGACCTCAGACCACCCATCTCACTAAATTGACCAAAATTGAAAATATTCTAGACAGCACATTCAACCTTAAATAAGTATGTAGTAGTATGCAGTGTTATGAATATAAAGCCATTATGTAGCGAGGAAAAATAGATATTTTGTTGACAATTGTACTTGTACGAGATGTATTTTATTTTAGTGCAATACATTTACTATAGAGGAAATTCTTCTATTCCTCAATTTGACATTATTTTTAGAAATATTTGTAATTAGGGGTACAAACAGGTCCATTAAAACTCAAACTATTCTCATACCATTAGAAGTTAAAGTTAAAGTCGTTTTATCCACAATTGAACTATTCGGCTCGCCCCTAACTGGTATATGAACATCTATGTAACATCATGGATGTGAACAACAGCAATACATGTACACCATAGGTTTTTACAACATCCAAGTCCAAGAGCTTTTTTCCCACAGCCATGTACAAGCTTTGTGAGAATAGCTTTAACATAGATATTTCCCACAATACATGTACCAGCTGTAGATTTTTTTTCTCGAATACGTAACAAAAGTTTAGGGTCGGCAGTGTAAAACTAGGTGGGGTCGGGTAACCAGAATCACACAATTTGTTTTCTAGGCTTAAGCTACAAATATGTACATTCATGTTTGATTTGACCGATTGTAACTTACCTCATTATATCACAGATCACCTACACATTTCCTACTTACCACTGCAGCACTCGTAAAAAGGTGTTGTCGCTATCCCAAAAGTAAACACAGAATGTGGAAAATTTGCTAAAATACTGGTACTGTATTTTGGAACAGTTTACCTCTTGAGCTTAGAGTGAAGTCTTCTACTCACTTCAGGAATTTAATACTTGGAGTAAAACTTCAACCAACTGATATCAAGCGCAGGCGTTCCAAACAGACAACAAGTCAGTGTTATTTTATGTCTGTTACCAAGGTGAGACGATACTTATAGGGACTTTCACATTAACTTATGAATATGCATAAGGTTGCATGATGTCAGACCCACGTTAATGTTATTCATTATATCACCTGTCGTAAGGGGAGGCAATGTTATGCTTTTGTTTGTTTGTTTGTTTGTTTGTTTGTTTATTTGTTTGTTTGTTTGTATGTTTGTTTGTTTGTATGTATGTATGTATGTATGTATGTTTGTTTGTTTGTTTATTTGCTTGCTTGTCTGTCTGTCTGTCTGTCTGTCTGTCTGTCTGTCTGTCTGTCTCTGTGGGTTTGTGTGTGTGTGTTTGTGTGTTTGCTTGTTTGTTTGTTTGTCTGTGTCCACCTGTGTCTGTGAACACGGTATCTTTCAAAAGTTACTGTTTCAAACTTCAACCACATCTTCTTTTTTCTTTGGGAAACCCCCCCCCCCCCGAATTGTCTCGCTGTGATACTTGAACTCATGGATATGTGCCTTACATAGAATGGTTTGCATGAAAATCTAACTAGCAACATGTAGTCAACTACTGAAAATGACTTTAATTTGATATAATTCTATCTGTTTTAGAAAATATCAATATCTAATTTGTTATTAAAGAGCTCGCTTCATATTATACTGGAATAAACATTGTTGAAATCACCATAGGCTTGACGATGTTTATAATTATTTACAGGTAACATTTCGGAACAGCGCCCTCTGATGCTCAAATCATAAAGATTTGTCTGCACTACGTACACACTATTGGTATTGTTTATGTGGAATTTAAATTAACATTAGCATTTGTTACTGATTTCGATTCAGTATTCATTCAAACCAATCATTCATAATTGTTATTTTACTTTGAAAGTGAAAAGTTATCAATATCGCCAAGTTTATAATACTGTTACAAAATAAATAATTATATCATTCATAGACTGTACTGTAAGATACGTCATCTTTTTTTGTGTGTAAGCTTAACCACGATGAGTGCTGGCTGAGTGTGACACGAATGTCTGTATCTTACACAGACTATTATAATTGAACAGAATGTGGGTCACAGCACGTACGACTTATATCGATGCATAACGTTTTAGGAATAAATGGTGGCTATTTACGAACGTTTTTACCTTGGCAAACGCCATTTTAAATGGTGCATTTTACTTCTCAATCTAAGGGACCGGTCAGTTTCTTCGGCCTGGGGGCAGTAGGGGGGTCATGTTGTTTTCAAAATTGTGGATGGAAGAAAAAAATCTTTTTTCTACAATGGCATATAGCCTTGTCTGAAATGTGGTACATGTAAATATTTGTTTTTTCTCCCTGTTTCTTACATGAATTCTTTAATATTACTTATTAGTTCAAGCATAACTATAAATATACATATACATGTATTACCTAGCTACCATACTAGTTACAGAACATGTCATGTAAATGCTTGGCTGTTTCACAATCAGTGCTTCACTTATATTGCACTTTGGGGCAAAAGTGAACTTGAAGGTTTGGTAATGGTAATCTTCATAGATAGTTTATAAAAAAGGTTAATCTGAAATGTTCCCTACTCGTCACTATGAACTTGTCAGAAGGGATTAATACACTTTCTATTTTGGACACTACATGTTATTGACACTACAATCACCACATCTCATCAGATTCCAGTTGCTATTATACACTAGGTATGACCACCTAAAGTTCTCTAACATACCGGTGACTTTACTATACATGCAATATTAATGCCACTATACCAATGTTACGGGGCCATTTTTATGTGACATGGGAAACTCATTTAAAACTTACATTTACGTTAACTATTCGAAGCTTGGAAATATTACCTCAAAGGCTATGAATAACCTAAACATTGCTTTAATAGAAGCCAAAAACTGCAGATCTGCCAGGGGGGAAATCCCCAAGGACTCCCTCACCCCCAGAGGTCACTCATGCATTCAACCAACAATCAGATGCACCAACAACCTTTGGGGTTAGCCACGTGACTCGCGACGGTTACATGAATATTTAAATTGGATATTCAAATAGGTAGTCCGCGTGTTTTAAACGTTTGCAACCAGCTTTAAAAATGACAAGATTCCACAGAGTAACAACTCAGAAATCGTCGGGATTTCAGCCTTTCTGTTCATTTTGATGTCAATTTCGCCTGGTAAAAATTTGAGTTCTAAGCATATTTGTTCTAGCAAGGTGGATTTTTGACTGATCTGAAGTCAAGTTATGGCATTTTTTACAGGATATGAAAATTATAAAAGTACTCGCTTTTGGGTATGGCTGTTGATCAGTCTCTACCCTTTTGGGTTATTTCCAGATGTGACCATTGCGCGGGGGGGGGGGGGGTAGTGTTTGTTTGTTCGTTGGTTTGTTGTCGTTTACTCATGTATGTATCTACTCATTTGTCGGTTTATTTTGTTTGTTTGTTTGTTTGTTTTTGTTTGTTTGTTTATTTGTTTGTTTGTCTATTTGTTTGTTTTTTGTTTGTTTGTTTGTTTTTGTTTGTTTGTTTGTTTGTCTGTTTACTTGTTTATTTGTTTTTATTTGTTTACTTGTTTGTTTATTTATTCGTTTGTTTACTTGTTTGTTTGTTTGTTTGTTTGTTTGTATTTGCAAACAAAACTAACTGAGCCTGAGCTCCCTGTGACTAGTCTACAAGAAATACCCACATGGTCGAGATTTCAAGATGGCTGCCAACTTTGTAGAGTAAGTGAGAGTTGGAATACAGTACTACTACTAGAACACGTTGAACCTGACAAATTCCAGATGTTATTATGGTAGAACAACCAGGATGTGGCGGAGAGAGCCTCTGAGGTACGTCTGTTTTGGTGAAGTCATTATTATTGGTGTCCGTATCATCAACTGTCCACAGGGGACCCAGGAACCGTGTGACAAACAAAATAAAACAAACAAATAAATAAATAAACTATAAAATAACTGACAAATGAACAAGCAAACGAACGACAAGTATAGGGACAAATAAAATAATTAAATAAACCAGCAAATAAACAGATACTCATGGAGGTATACTAGATATATTTTTTGTACCCATCACTATGTACAAAAACTTATCTAGTATACCCCCACGTGTATCTGTTTATTTGCTGGTTTATTTAATTATTTTATTTGTCCCTTTACTTGTCGTTCGTTCGTTTGCTTGTTCATTTGTCATTTATTTGATAGTTCATTTATTTATTTATTTGTTTGTTTGTTTTGTTTTGTTTGTCACATGGTTCCTGGGTCCCCTGTGAACTGTCCAGTGACTAAAAACATTAATATTGTGTTGTAATTGAGTTGATGTGTATCCAGTACTATTAGAAGAGTTCAGTACAGCTCAACTGTTGTGTGTGTCATTTGTGTTGAAGGCCAGAAAGTGAATGTCGGAACTATCGTCTAACCGTTGAACCTGACAACTTCCGGACATTTAGTGGCAATAACGGACTAGCAATTGTGCAGTACTAGTGACGTGAAATGGTATGAACGAAGACACTACGAAACTGGTATCCTTGTTGTTTTAAGGTGTTTTGTTAGAACCATGCCGTCTCATGTTTACATACCTGTATTGTGTTTCCGTTATTCCGGATATATAAAAGTAGTTGTATTATTCTTTTCAAAGTTATTAATTTAATTATTAGCATGTTAATATTAGGAGTGTACTTATTTAGTAGCTTGTAGTTTGTTTTTGGGGGGAACAGCTCATTCTGATTTGTAATTCAGAGTATATTTTGTTTCTACTTTATTTAAGAGATTATTGAATAAGTATAGTTAACTTGATTCTCAATTAATTAAGATATTTTCCTTTAGCGAGTTAACTTCTTATTATCGAATGCTTATTTCGTTTTTCTAACATTTAAATCCAGCGAAACAATTTTGTACATTGCGAAATTAATTGAAACTAATTGAATTGATTGGAAAACTTCATATGGGAATATTGATGACCTCAACTCTGAATTCATTGTATAGTGTCTAACTTATTTAATCTTGGGAAACCAAGTTGTCTACTGGTATATTAATTACAGATAATTGATTAAGTTGAAATACTGTTTGATATTGATCAACTTTATTTTTAATTAAGTTTAAGATATATAGAGATTACATTAATTAAGTATAAATTCATTGTAATATTGTTGTGGCATTGCAATTAATTTACTCGACAATTAATTTATTGAACCTGTAAGATTATATTGCATGGATTGTATATTGGATAATTAACTTATTCCATTATTAATTATCCCACTTGTAAGATATTCACTGTCGATATTGATGTATGTAAGTATATTTATTTTGGTTGTAATAATAATGTATACAAGTGTGGAAACTCCAAAATAATTGTGTGGCGAGTGTTTCATTCTCAATGTATACCCCAAACAGAGAACTTGTATCCAAAGTGACACCAACGATAGTACCTCAGGCCAGGAGAAATTACTTTATTCAATCCAAGTACTCGTGTTTATTGTAATTGGACGAGAAACCGGTTACATATGTTTACAATTTTATTGCTAGTGAATGTTTGGGTCTGTAATTTTAAGCTATTAACCACAATTAATCTCTGAAAAAGTACATGTAATTGTAAAATCTCTAGAATACCGTCTATAGCTTGATTATCATGTAACTACCGCAGTTAACATTATTGATATATTTAGAGTAATATATTACTCACCTGGCCTTTTGTTTTAAATTTGACCAAGTTAAGTATACCTTCACTTCCATTGCCATTCAATTTTGCTTTAACCAACTTAGTTTCCAGCTCTTCATATTGTGGTAACTTGTACATCTGTGGTATATGTAGGAGAACGACTTCTGCAACTTTCAAATGTCATTGTCACACTGCTCAATGACTTGCTTGCAGCATCTTGATTTGTGATTTATCCAGACTCAGTATTTGGACTTTTGATGGCAGCAGGATTGATGAGGGAGGGAAAACTGGCTATCAAACAATAATCATGATCAAGTGCAATTGGTTTGTGTTTGCAAATTTCTCTTGTGACGACTCTTGAAGTGGGGGGGGGGGGTCATTTTCGAAAACTACAAGATAAGTATCCACTTGTCTAAACAACTGTGAATTGTCAACATTTTTTTGCTGCTGGTGGGGAATACCTCCATTGTACTCCCATGGCTGCATTTTTCTCAAATAAGAAATTCAACATTTAGTATTTGGGTATGAATTGTTACTTGATACCCTGAGGCATAATATAAAAGTTCTAGAGATTCTACATAAACATGTACAAAGAAAACAAATACTGTACCAAAAGTAATATATTGTCTTAAACTTAACAGTTTGCCAGGTTTCAGCAGGTATTAGCTGCAAAAGAATCCTGTTTCTCTACTCCTGACCATTATATTGTGTACAGTGTTTCAATGTATGGACAACATGGTGTATTCCTATCAAGAGCACACATACACAAGAAGTTGGTCAAAAGACAATACCTGTGTGTACATGACAAGCCACCCATTCAACAATCTTACTTGTTCGATTTAGGTAGCTGGTATAGGAAAATGAACTTCCATCTCTATCCCTTGTTAAAGGTATACTTGGGAATGAAGGGAGTTTTGTTACTACACAAGAAAGTCAATTAAAAAATACATACAAAGTACTAAGTCAATGTAAGTTTGGTGAACTGTTAGCCTCCTGGCCTCACGGCGAAAGTTAAAGAAGAGCTACTGCCCTACCCATTCATACATGTATTCACATGCCACATGGAAATTTCCTGCTAATGAGATATGATGTCATTTGGTAAGCTATGGCGATTACATGATAAACAATGCCACCACTAACACAGAATGTAAAGGTTGTAAGAATCATAGACAGTGGAGAAGGAAGACTGTTTATGTATTGTACAATATAAAATAAATTATGCATGTGTAGTCTAGCCACCCTGGGTCATCTGCACACAAGTCATACATTTATCCATGAATCTTAGTGGCGAGTCACATGTTCGGAGAGACAGTCAGTATTGATCATGCGACTAAACTAGTAACAATTTAAATAATAGCTCTGGTTTACGAGAATGCAATTGTCCAATTTCTTCATTTACTTTAACAATACTTGACGACTGCTTCCCGAATATAAAGTAACATTAAAATCAATAACCTGTACTGTTGACTGCAAAATGGTGTGAAAAGAAGTGTATCAATGCTGTGCACTACCTACAAGTTAATGTTATAAAAGGGTCTTTCTTTACACACATCACGAAGTAACGAGTGTGATTTAAGTTTGTTAAAATGTCTGACCCTATGTTGAGTTGTCATGACCTTTGCACGAAATCTTTGCACCTAGCACGTAATTTTATAAGCTGTTTATAGCTATGTTTAATCTTGCCAGCTTCAGTTTTAAGGACTACCACTATAAACTTCATAAAACGACACACATAAACATTGCTCTGTATTTATCCTAACCTACTTCAACATTTTATGAGCGTTACTTTGGGCGACGTGTAAACATAATAAACCGTGAAGGAACCAAAATTGGAAAAATAAGTCCGAGTAGGAATTACATCTCCCTCCTGATTACCTAAAGGTTTACTAACTCTCTTTTGGTCTGGAAACGTCTGCTTTTATCTCACTCTTTATGTAACACTGTACCCGAGTCAAACAGACAATAATAATTCAGGTAGTAAACATTCAGCCAGCCAGCCAGCTTCATTTCGTCAATTGTATGGTCTGGACTGTACTGTACGTACGTACGTATGTATGTATGTATGTATGTATGTATGTATGTATGTATGTATGTATGTATGTATGTAGACAGAAATGCATATGGAACTTGTAAGTCAGTCCGTATAAATACATGTAAAATCCGACGTTTCGAATAAAAATTCTTTTTCAAGGTAATATCGGCGAGCTTCAGACATGTTAGGTAAACACCTGAACACATCTGAATGTTATGGAACAGAACAACAACCGCGCGTGATTAACTGTTATAGTGTGAAAGTTCTAATATTCGGACGCACCAAATAGAGCCCAATAGAACACGCCTGAAATTAAAAAAAACCCTGATCAGACTGGGAGTGACGAGAATAATCTATTAATTCCAAATAATTATGCATGCTTGCATATATGTATGTATGTATGTATGTATGTATGTATGTATGTATGTATGTATGTATGTATATGTATGTATGTATGTATGTATGTATGTATGTATGTATGTGTGCATGCATATATGTATGTATGTATGTATATATGTATGTATGTATGTATGTATGTATGTATGTATGTATGTATGTATGTATGTATGTATGTATATATGTATGTATGTATGTATGTATGTATATATGTATGTATGTATGTATGTATGTATGTATGTATGTGTGCATGCATATATGTATGTATGTATGTATATATGTATGTATGTATGTATGTATGTATGTATGTATGTATGTATGTATGTATGTATGTATATATGTATGTATGTATGTATATATGTATGTATGTATGTATGTATGTATGTATGTATGTATGTGTGCATGCATATATGTATGTATGTATGTATATATGTATGTATGTATGTATGTATATATGTATGTATGTATGTATGTATGTATGTATGTATGTATGTATGTTCAATTCAATTAGTAGTGTGGGGTAGCGTGCACAAGGTCGATGTGCACCTCGCTCCAGCAAAAACCTCAAATTTTCCATTATCAACAAACGCTTTCTACAATTGCAACCATTTGAAAACAATTATGAAGTGTCAGGATTGTGGTAACTCGAGAGCTAAGCTGTCCCAGGGCGACCTGCATCTCTGCAAGTCGTGTAAACTTCATCGCTTTCCAACAACAAGTTCAAGTGCAGTCAAGATGGCCGATGCTACTACTGACAATGACAATCACGTGCCTGAGAAATCACAACTTGACACTATACAGGCGACATTGCTTACGCTCACCGCTAAAGTCGACAAGCTTACTGCAATGGAAAACAACATACGTGAACTCCAGAAGTCCATTACCTATGTGAGTAACTCTTTTGATGACTTCGCAAAGCAACTGCAAAGTCTACGAAATGAAAACAAAGATTTGAAAGACAAACTAGCTAACACAACAAAGGAAGTCAACGAACTACATCAATACACCAGAAGAAACACCTTAGAAATATCAGGTATACCTGAGGATGGAAATGAAGACACAGATAATATCGTGGTTAAAGTAGCTGAGATCGTCGGTGTCAATGTTTCGCCTGATGATATTGATATATCACATCGTCTTCCTCAAAGACCTAGCCGGCAAAGTAATGGCCAGCGTAAACCAGCCACAATCATCGTCAAGTTCGTTCGTCGTTCCCTCCGAAATAAGCTGTATTCATCAAGAAAAAACCTTAAAGGCAAGACTACCCGTAACATTGGCGTCACAAGCAACAATCGTATTTACATCAACGAGAACTTAACACCAACTAATAAGCAACTCTTCTTCCAGGTAAATCAGCTACGCAACGAAAAACACTGGAAATTCATTTGGACGCACAATGGCAAAATCTACGTGCGGAAAAATGTCGGCGACCCAGCAATCATCGTAGCAACTATAAGAGATCTCGATCGTATCGTCTAACTAAATATACTCGTATTACATGTATTTCTTTATTGAATACAATATCATCAGACTTGTCTCATTGAAGATATTCAAAGTAGTGGGTAACTATTTTTCGATTACTTATTCTCTAAGTATGTCAGCCATTTCATGATGAACGAAGAACTCATAGTTAAATACAGCTGCAAGTCTTGCACAGTCAACCAGTTCAATTCTGATAGAAATCTTTTACACAGTTCATGTTCTTTCCTACATTGCAATGTCAGATCCCTTACAAAAAACTTCGATAGCTTTGTTAACTTTTTAAGCATGTTAGATCAAAATTTTCCTTTTATAGCTCTAACGGAAACATGGTTACATCCCGATTCAAATTGCTGTCTTTATGATTTGCCTTCCTATACTTTCGTTACTTGTAATCGTGAAGCCTCACAAGGTGGTGGAGTCGCTCTGTATTTTCACAACTCGTTGTCCTTCTCTCGCATTAACACATGTAAAATTAATCACTGCGAATCTATCTTTGGGGAAACTATGATCAACAACAAAAAGATTGTTATAGGCGTTATCTACAGAAGACCCAACACACCTTTTAATGAATTCATTGACAGTTTAGAAGCATGCCTTGATCAGGTGTCAGTGAACGGGCGTGATTGTATTCTCCTTGGCGATATGAATATTGACACATCTTTAGACAGCCCACCCGTTACTCATTACAATTCTCTCCTGAATACATACAATATGACACAATTAATTAACACCCCTACCAGAGTTACTAACACCTCACACACGGTAATAGATCACCTGGTGACAAATATTACTGACCACTTTATTGAGTCCGGTACAATTGAAACAGACATTTCAGACCACTATCCAATTTTCGGCATTATTAAAAGTCTGCATCACGTTTTTGAAAACGTTACCAAAACACACACCTACGATTTCAGGAATTACAACAAAGAGGCCTTTTTAGCTGACCTAAGCAATGTATCCTGGCAACCAGTCCACATGTGCGAAGACCCGTCTGAAGTATACAATATTTTTAATGATTTATTTCATACTGTTATCAGAAGACATCTTCGAATAAAAACATCTACAAGAACACAAAAGTCAATTAAAAGACCCTGGATCACAAAGGGCTTATTTGCATCCATACATACAAAACATAAACTTTTCTCGAAAATGAAAAATCACCCAAGGAATAACCAAATTAAAAATAAGTATACTAGGTACAGGAATACATTGACGAAGCTCCTTAGGTTGGCTAAGAAAAACTACTACACCAATAAAATTTCAAATGCCTCTGGCAACACCAACAAAACTTGGCTTATTATTAAAGAGATGTTGAACAAAACACATACCAAATGTACTCCCGATAAATTAACTACAAACAACCCTGGAAACACATGCTTAACAGATACAAGAGATATTGCTCAAGAATTCAATAATTATTTCACTAGTATTGGGCCCAATCTTGCTCAAAAGATTACAAGCAACAAAGACTTTAGACAATACCTGGATGGGAACTACCTCAACTCCTTTTTCTTTCACCCCGTGTCTGAAGAAGACGTCCTGGGAGAAATATTCAAGCTTGATCCCCGCAAAGCTACCGGTCAGGACACAATTAATCCCCTCTTAGTTATACACGCTGCTCACATTATTGCATGCCCTCTCACACATATAATTAACTGTTCTCTCAACAATGGTATTTTTCCAAGTCTTCTTAAGATTGCCAAGGTAATACCTATTTATAAAAAAGGTTCGCCATGCGATGTTGGCAATTATCGCCCCATTTCAATTTTGCCCGTAATCAGTAAAGTGTTTGAATCTATTGTCAATCATCAACTTGTTAAATATCTTGAAAAATACAACATCCTCATCAAAACTCAGTTTGGTTTCAGGAAAAAACACAGTACTAAGCTTGCCCTGGTTGACCTGATCACTGGTATTGCTAATAAGCTGGACAATGGTTATCTGACATGTGGTATTTTCATTGATTTGCGGAAAGCCTTTGACACAATAGACCATAGTATTCTTCTTCAGAAACTGAGTCACTATGGTGTCAGAGGCTTGCCTTTACTTTGGTTTAAAAGTTATCTCTCCCAGCGTAAGCAGTGTGTCTGTATAAATAATGTTACCTCGCCATATAGCGAAATACAATGTGGAGTACCACAAGGCTCAATTTTAGGCCCCCTTCTCTTTCTGATTTACATCAATGATATTGTGAACGCTACTGATGCATTTGAATTTCGATTATTTGCCGACGACACAAACTTGTTTCAATTTATCAACAATCCCTCAAATATAATTCAGCTTGATCAACTCCATTTCGACTTCAGGAAAGTATGTGACTGGTGCGACGCCAATAGGCTCACTATCAATGTAGAAAAAACTAATTTCATGATTATTAAGACTTCGCAAAGATTGGTGAAAATGGAGGGAAGTCTGGGCATCAATGGCTCACAAATTTCACAAGTAACGTCAACCAATTATCTTGGCGTGTGTTTAGATCAAAATATGCTTTGGACATCACACATTGAAAAAGTTAGGAAAGCAATTTCTCCAATTATTGGCATAATTTCCAAAATTCGCTATTACGTACCTAAATCTACTCTTCTTCTGTTGTATAACTCTATGATCTTGCCCCATATCTCATATTGTATAGAGATATGGGGCAATACATACAATACATTTCTCAAGCCTATCTTAAACCTTCAAAAGAAAGTTATTCGCTTTATAACTTTTTCAAATATTGATGCTCCCTCCTCCCCTCTTTTTCAGCAACTAGGAATTCTAAATGTCCACCAGCAATGCAAATTTAATACTTCTTTATTTATTTTTGATTTGAGGGCCGGTCACTTCCCGCAAACAGTTAACGACTACTTTAACACACCACCAAATACGTATCACACTCGGAATACAGCGAGAGATAACTTTTACATTCCCAAAGTAAATCTTACTTTGACGCAACACAATTTTCAGTATGCAGCTGCAAAACATTGGAACTCCTTACCTGAAGAATTGAAAAAAATACAATCCAGGACTACTTTTAAATCTCAGTTAAAACAGTATTTGTTACAAAATTAATTCAGCTTTTTCTACCTTACATTGCATTTAATGCCAGTTATATATTTTTTGATGAACGCGTTTTGTTTGTTTTTTGTTTGTTTTTGTTTTAATTTCAAATTTGTTTTTGTTTTTGCTTTGATTATTTTGTTTAATCAATTGTAGTATGGGCCACAAACTTGACTAGTTTGTTTCAAACTATTTTTGTGGTCCAGCCATAAACTCTGTATTCATCCATCAGTTTATGTGTAATATTTATTCCACTGTCTTTTTTACTTTTTCTCTTTTGTTATATTGATATGATTTTGAGTTTGTGGCAAATAAAATACTATATATATGTATGTATGTATGTATGTATGTATGCCTGCCTCCCACTCTCTAGCAACGTTTCATTAATAGTACCGAGTGTGACATTGGTATCGTAAATACAAGTGAATAACTCTTGTGTTGTGTTCAAGTGACTTTTGTCTGAATGCATGTTTATAGCTAAATTAAACAATCTTGCCCACATCAATTTACAGTCCTACCACTAATGCCCTCATAATACGGTATGAACAATCTCTGCCAGTATTTACCAAAACCTACTTCAACAGTTTAAGAGCGTTACTTTAGACGACTAGTAATCATGATAAATATTTGAGGAACCAAAATTGGAAAAATAAGTCTTAATATAAGTGTGTCTCTCGCCAGTTTAGCTGCATCTGAAGTTTTCTGTTTTGGATTTCTGTATGGTTTCTAGTTGCCTTTACGTGTGTGTGTGTGTGTGTGTGTGTGTGTGTGTGTGTGTGTGTGTGTGTGTTTATTTAAACCTACCTATCCTATCTGCATCCATGCCTCCCCATCTATCTACCCGTATGTATGTATGTATGTATGTATGTATGTATGTATGTATGTATGTATGTATGTCGCACGTTCTGTGTCAGACAACTTATACATCTACAGCCAGCCAGCCAGTCTGTGTGTCTGTTTGCCAACCTGTATATCTACCTATCTGTTTGTATGTCTGGCTAAATGGTTGTTTGTCTATCTTTCTGCCAACCCGACTGCATGAGTCTATTTATCGGTATGTATGTATGTTTGTATGTCTGTCTACCACTTTCTCTCCGGGTCCTTTAAACAACATATTAAGCAATAACAGATGCGACGACGGTATCCTAAATAAAAGATAATTAACTCGTGTATTGTGGCAGAATAACATTGTTTAGGCAGGCTTGCCAACTTCAGTTTCCAAACAACATCGCCGTAATAAATTGGCACAGATAAATATATGTCTTTATCAAAACTTACTTCAATCAATTCACTTTCATTCAGCCATTGTTGCTTTACACCAGACGAAATACAGCAAAAAATATTTTTTTATTGCAAGTAATAATGCAAAGAATGAATTGTTTACATTAGATTGAAAATATCTGAAGTGTACATTTCATGATAACACTATAACCCCAATCACAAAGACCCAAACTTGGTTATAGGTGTGTATTTTTATGTAAAATATAGTATTAAACCAAATGCATAAACACACATCGTCTAATTCGTAACATAGAACATATGACTTGATAATACAATTATTCATCGTCTACTGGATCGTATAATGGATATGTTGATTTGTACTTTTTGCCAAGTCATTAAATTGGGGTTTCCAATATGTGCCTTTCGTTAATGCTTATTTATTGATAGTAGGATTGTATACATTGTGAATCACTCATTTTGTATCATTTCCCATGTCAATACCTAATTCATATGAGGGGTGGCATATATGAATAACATTTTCAAATCTCTGACTGACAACATACTTATCTATATTAAATTCTCTCTGTGTGATATAATTTGTGAATGAATACATAATAATGCATCTTTGTTTTATAACAAACTGTAGAGTTTGTCAATGAAGGTTTTAGTACAATTTTATACATTAATTACGTTGGCTAAATGAGAAGGGTTAGAATTTGTAAAAAAAAAAATATGTAGCCACAATGAAATCATAGAACATGTCGTTAAAATACCATCATCATCTAATTGTGTGTTTAACTGTTTAACTCAATTGCCTGTGAGTTAAGGTGCTTGCATTGATACATTACTGTCCAGGGTGTGTGTCAGGGAACTAGGCATTCAAAGTGGTATATAATTAGTCCGGGATAGTATTCTTAAATTAATATTTTTAAGATCAGTCATACAGGAAATTCTAACAATTTTAATTATGTTATTTAGACACATCAAAGGCACACCATCGATAACAATTTTTGAACAGAACTTGTATATGTAAGTATGGATAGTTTTTTAAAGGTATACTTCGACTACAAACATAATTGTTGGAGAAATTATTCATTTAACCTCCAAATAACTTGAATAATGTGTACTATTTACCACAAAAACTGCAACGTCTATACATAAACCTATATCTAAGTAAAGGTGATTATATAGTTGAAACACTCACTCGAACCTCTGTTACCATTCTGCTCTTTCACAGCAATGGGAACCAAAGAAAACCCACAGTAGCAGATACCTTTCTCTTTAGAACACTTGCATAGCCTTTATCATCACGTGACATCTAAACACTCCAAAATGTTGACGATGAAGTCCATCAAGAATAACTATTTGTGCTTTAAAACAACACATCACAACACAATAAAACAAAACAAAATAATTACCGTTTATATGTTAATTTGCTTCTGCCATATAGAATATATAAATTTTAAAACCCTTCAGCTTATTAGTGACGTATATAGATAAAAGTTTTCATTTTAAAACAACACAATACATCACAACACAATAAAACACAACACAATAAAACACAACACAATAAAACAAAATAAAACAATTGCCGTTTATATGTTAATTTGCTTTTACCATAGGTAAATATAGAAATGTAAATCTTAAATCCCTTATTAGTGATATATATGGATATATACTTTTCATTTTAAAACAACACATCACAACACAACACAATAAAACAAAAATAAAATGATTGCTGGTTTCATGTTAATTTGCTTCTACCATATAGGTAAATATAGAAATGTAAAAATCTTAAATCCCTTATTAGTTATGTATATATAGATATTGTAATGAATACATCTTTAAATTTTTCATAAAATTCAAGGATATTCAGTTTTTGACTCAAGCCAAAACATTAAAGCTACAACTGTGTCAGTAAAATGATTCGTTAGGTACAATCACCTACTCACAATATCATACATCATAAACAGTATCACATCACCTGTTGATAAACGTATTTGTGTAGCTGTATACATAATTAATTAAATTAAATTGACTTTTAGGTCCGCACCCACTATCAGTGCCATCAACAGCAATCATGATTTCAGCCTGTTTCTGTACTGCTTATGGAAATATCAGCCACTGGTTAATGTGTACGACCGACAGCTAATGTTTGGTATTTTAACAATTTTCAGTGAATATATTGTGGTTGTCCGATCGGAAAATAGTGATACTCTATACACCAATACTGTTTCAATACTGTGAAAAATTCTTTCAAAAAACCGAGTTTTCACACAAGATTCGAGCTTGCCACTTGACCATTTATTAAGAGATATTGTGTATTTTTTTTTATAAAGAATTATTTTAGGTTATTTGACAAAATATCCCAGTTGCAGCTTGTGTAGGTTTAAATCGTAATAAAAAGCAGTACAAAAAAACTAATACACCAAATAAATTGAATTACTGTGATAACTAAAACTGAAGGATTGCAAATCTAAAGAAATACAACTAAATATTGGCTACTTTGAACAGATTATTTATCAAAATACAAGGCAAATGAAACAAACATACCGGTACTACTTTGAAACATCTTTATGAATGTGCCGGTAGAAAATAGGCTTAGAGTAATCCAAAATGACGTTGTAGCATAACTAGATAATTTGTTGTTTAAAAAAAACACATTTATCCACATGCCAATTGATCCCCGATGTTAACTTTCCAATGTACATTGTTATTCTACCGTTGCTATAGGCACGATCATATGTTGCTAAGCATATGTGCTCATTTTTAGAATGTTTAAACACTATTCTATTCACTGGTGCTTTTATCTTTGCCATACATAATTATTTTGCTGTTGATATGTGCATGGTCTCATTGCCAGGTGTATTTTGCGTACATATTCCTGACAATGTTAATTTTGCAAAATGTACCGACATTTGGCTGTTGCAATGTGTGTGTGTCAGTGCATGGAGACTGACACCGCCAGAGACATCACCACCAAATTTCAGCCCCAAACACCTTGTAGTTTTCGAGATATAACTTTTTGATCGAAATTCATATTTATACCTAATTTGCATATTACTGATAAGACCATTATGCTCTTGGTAACTCTTAATCTTCATATCTTCAGAAACGTGACCACCACATATTTCAGCACAGCCTGTCAAAAGGTTTTGGACACTTGAGCATTAAGTTACACTTTTTAGACCATTTTGGTCACACCATTCCACATCACTAAGAATTTCCGAAGATTTTTACTTTTAAGTTTTATGACCCAAATCATAATGTGCTACAATTACATTATTAAACACAGCATTTTCATAAATTTTGAGGTTGTGTAGGTGAACTTTGGCCGGGGTGATTATATATTATTATATAATAAACTTCAAAGCTCTAAATTATATGTAGATCACTTACTGGTTTGCACGAAAAATCACATTTTGTATATAACATTGCAATCGCAGATACGATCACTTTCATTGGATATTTATAATTCCAAATGCGCGCGCACACACACACACACACACACACACACACACAACACAGCACAGCACAACACAACACAACACAACACAACACAACACACACACACACACACACACACACAACATTCTGCCTTGCCTATAGCACTACTTTCCGTTGTGCCAAAAACTATCCCAATAAGACAATAATAAATGAGAATGTGGCAAGATACTAGACAAATAAATGTCATATCTGCAATGATCTATTTTCTCATTGGTCTATACAATTCTTCTTTTACGTTTCTTCATAAGTATATACTTTCGGTTCTTTGTACATCTACAACCATATTGTTTTCTCTGGTGGATATACTGAAATGGCAATAGGAAAACATTATAAATATTAAATAACCTATTAACCTTTCATTTGTTAATACAAAGAGTTCATAAAGTATCAGCGGTGTCCATTTTGTTTTTCCTTGTAATATAATATATCTCCATTTTAGTTTGAATGTTCAAACATTTAGCTTTACCTTTCGTAATGACTTTGGGTAATATGTATATAATATAACGATATATTGTGATGCCATCCTGAATACTTAGTACCCCAATCCTGTTATTGTGACAAATACGATTTAAGGATAGCCCGAGAGAGAGAGAGAGAGAGAGAGAGAGAGAGAGAGAGAGAGAGAGAGAGAGAGAGAGAGAGAGAGAGAGAGAGAGAGAGAGAGAGAGAGAGAGAGAGAGAGAGAGAGAGAGAGAGAGAGAGCAGTGGATATTTTCTTTATACAATTTCAATGTTGAGGAAATTATTGGTGTGTTAGTATGTCACCAAGGATAAGTGTACTAAATGTAGAAAAGCCTTGACTAGACATCTCCTTTTATGGCAGACTGGTGTGCTTTCCTTTTAGTTTTAGGTTCCAAATGATCTACCGATAGCATACTAGTCATGGGTACATGTTGGTATATTAATGTCAAATTACCTTTTGTGTAATCAGGTTCTGAATCTGGATCCATGTTTGTAGCATCTTTCAATAACTTCAGGTACGTGTCTAGTTGTATCTTACTCCGGTATTCTGCAGACTTATATTCGTTATCAAGTTCTCTGTAGATAGCTGCCAGATAATACAACCCTTTAAAAGTAAAAAACAACAACATGGAAATCGTTTGGTAAGCCATTCCATACAAAGTGTATAAAATTAGACATGCTTCCGATAACTAGACATCTATAAACACAGAATGTATGAAAACGAGGCTAAAACAGTGTCACGTCATGAAATCGCACAGAAGCTTTGACATAAAATGTATTTATTCAAAAGCCAACGAAATCTTAGTTGCAATATATTTCTGTAGTTTGGTGTACAGCCATTCGAGTGTTTCCTTATTCAATGCAATGAACTTAAAGTCTAATGTATTATTATTATTATATTATTATTATTTTCATTACAATCTGAAGACATGAAGTGGCGATACAACATAATATTGTACAAATATAGCTTTACCTAGTTGATGTGAGCTGTTTGTGTTCGGGACGACATTGGTTTTCATACGCAAAGCGTCCAGAAGCAGCACTTCGGCAGCCTTCACATTACGATCATCAGGGCTTCTAATCAAGTAGTTTCTGGCTAGGTTTGTTTTAGCAATGGCATCACCAACTTGTCCTGCCCCTGTATATTGCTTTTCCTTTTCCATTTCTACAGGAGTATTGACTGGCAATTCAAGACATTTCCTGAAATAAGTATGTGCCTTTTCATAATCTCTACAGTCTTGATAAAATCGGCCAAGTTGGTGGAGAACTGAAAATAACCAAGAAGGAAATATTAATTGAAATAAACTTTACAAATATTTAATTAATGTATTTCATAATAATACATTTATATATATATATATATATATATATATATATATATATATATATATATATATATATATATATATATATAATAGATAGATAGATAGATAGATAGATAGATAGATAGATAGATAGATAGATAGATAGATAGATAGATAGATAGATAGATAGATAGATAGATAGATAGATAGATAGATAGATAGATAGATTGATAGATAGATAGATAGATAGATAGATAGATAGATAGATAGATACAGACAGACAGACAGACAGACAGACAGACAGACAGGCAGGCAGACAGACAGACAGACAGACAGACAGACAGACAGACAGACAGACAGACAGACAGACAGACAGACAGACAGATAGACAGACAGATAGATAGATAGATAGATAGATAGATAGATAGATAGATAGATAGATAGATAGATAGATAGATAGATAGATAGATAGATAGATAGATAGATAGATAGACAGACAGATAGATAGATCATCCAAGGAGGTTATAACTTGTTGCTCACAGTTTCACGCTTCCTCAGCGTATATACTATCACTACACCAAAGCTGGATCAGTTGTGGACAGGTGTTACAATATGTTGGATTTACATGTACATCTAAAAGCTTTTGCATTTACATAAGCAGCATTGGTCGTCAGGGCTATGTGAAAGTTTAATAGGCTATTTGTTCGTAAATTCGGTCCTTTTTTGGGCTCCGGGTTAACTACTGTTGAGAGCTTTGATTCCAATATTGGGAAGTGTTACTTAAATTTGAGCAATCATTTCATATTCAAAGTATTGTATTCTCAATAAATCGAAGATATACAAAGGGCATTAAAACATATTGACAAGCGGTTTCTGAAACCGAGGTTAAAGCCATAAACCTCTCTAAAAAAAATATTAGGAAAAACCAATAAAACAAAGCACAAATATAACAAAAACATAATTACTGAAAGTTTCAGTGTGTTCGCCGGTGAGTTTCTTGTTACTTCGTTGTACTCTTTGTTTTTCAAGCATTCCCAACAGTAACTTTTCAACATCATTTCTTCTGGTATCGTCGTTCATATAGTATGGGTTGCTTTGCTTCACTTTTGCAAGACACGTCATCACTATATATACAACAACAGTTACTATTGTCTAATGAGATGTATCGAACAATGTCAATAATGTGAGTAAACTTTATTAAATCATCAACTAAGCAGTTAATGTGAAAAATTAACCGTGGGTATCAATTCGGTATTAATTAATCCGCACGGAAACAGAAGTATGGTATGTATTTAGTGAAATAATTATTGGTCAATTTGACATGTATAAGGTACTAAAACCTAAAAAGAAATGTTCGGTTCAGGTAATTACCCGACCCTACCCAGTTAGTCACAGCTGACCCTATTTTTTGTTATGTATTCGAGAAGAAATTAATATTAATTAATAAAATCGCGAAAATTGCGAAGTCTCGCGAGAAATAGTGGATACTATACAACTGTTCATCCAATCTGTAATGGCTGTACATCTGATGAGAGTAAACCAATAAAGCAGATACCATATGGAAAATAACGAAAAACATAACTACCTGAAATGGACACTCGCATATAAAAATGTAAACAAAAAATAATCTACCTACCTCACCTATTCTAAAATTCAGCATAATCGGAACCACACAATATTTCTTAGGCCTAATGTACGTGTATGAATATCATTTGTTGCTCTTACCGATTGTGATCTCTATATTGTCTTGTTCATAGAGATCCCGTGTGATCTGCAAAGCGTGTTCAAAATACTCTTCAGCATTTTGGTACTTTCCAAGATCGAAATTAATCTTTCCGAGATATTGTAACTCTGTGGAAAATAAAATACACAACACCTATAAAACTGGAATTGAAATTGACTGTCCGAGAAATCCATATAAATACAAGTTTCAGTATTAACATCGTTCTTAAAGATTTAAGTAAAACTTCAATCTTCATGTCAGATTCCTGTCAGTGTTTACTTCTCTGCTTGATACACAATCAAGTAGGAGTCAATAAAGAAAGTGTACAAGTTTCATGTCAGTGTTCACTGCTCCGTTTATAACAACCATGTAGAAGTCAATAAACAACTGCGTAATAAATATGTAACTAAGATAACATGATTTAATGAATACAGTTTTCGCTACATTGTGTTTAAGTGAAATGAACAAACAACTGCAAATATGAAGAACATTAGTATCCGCATGTCTGTGGTCTTGCTATCTTAAAGTGTGAAATTTGCAGTTCCTTATTCCTTATTTTTTGATAGTATGTTAAGCTTTTGTGTGAAATTGTGCAGGACTACCACTACAGCTAGATTTCCTTCGATTGACCGTCGACCAAAACAGGCATTTATTTAATATTTTCCTTTTGACCATCGATTCTGACTAAAGGCATATACTAAAACGTAAATATAGTGTTAGGATATAATTAGAAATCAGGAAAACAATCAAACCTGTTACATAGTGGCAAAGTTAATGCATTCATAGGACGAAACCAAAAGTAACAATAAACGAGGTAGCACACATATTGTGAAAATATGACATTAATGACGTCCAAACATATCTTAGTAACTTTATATATATATATATATATATATATATATATATATTGCTTCCAATATCACAACAATGATAATTAGCATAAGGTTGTACCTGCTGCATGCTCTCTCTTGTCCACAGATTCTCTCCATTCACTAAGACGTGCCTGCATCCTATATAATAGCATTGCATCATCTGTCTTACCCAGTCGTCTCAGATATGTACCAACTGATGAGAAGAGTGGGTGGGTATTTTCCAAATCGGCAATTTCTTCACGATCTAGAGCCTCGACTTGTCTTGCCACTGCTAAGGTGTGCAGGGCAATAATGGATCGCTGGTCTGTGATAGCTTCATCATACACCCAATGAGAATCACGCGAGAACGGTCTTTTCACTTCTGGAAACTGAGTCATCAGTAATCTCATGGCATTGTTGAGGCTTAGAATTTTCAGAGTAACGTTGGCAAACATCTGTATTGCAGCTTGTTGGACCAAATGATGGATTACAAAGCAATGCTGCCTTTTTTCTGACTCAAGGCCAACCATCTGGGCAAATGAAAATTTCTGAAGGTCGCCAACAAGTTCATTTGTCTTCAGTTGAGTAATGGCTTCTTTATCTGCTGTACTGGCCTTTTTTTCTGCTGGTCCCAGAAGAAAATAGCGTAACGTACAGGCAACAAGCGAGCCAGCACCTTTAACGAACAAGTCTGTACTTATTCGTGTTGAAAGGCAAGCACACAACAGGAGGAACTGCTCTGTGGCTTCGTTTTCACAGACCTCTTTGTAACTCAGTGCCCATGATTTCCAGAATTTCTCTTTGTTAGGATCAATCATAAAGGCAAACGTTTCATGTGATGTTTCTTCTTGCACTTTTTTGAATTGTTTACTATCGTCATCGGTCATTTCAATAGGTGTGGCTAACAGCTCATCTATAGTTATTTCCTTTAACTTCAAGGTGTTGCGTCCAACCTTTTCTCTAAGTCCACGAGTGTAATTTTCGTCCAGGTCATTGTTCTTCAGCCAGCACTTCAAAGGATCATTTTCAATGGCGACTTCGAATATTTCTAGCCCAGCTGCTTTGTATATCTCAACATAATTTTGGAAAGTCAGTTGATGGCGTGATATGTACATGCTTGCCTGTCGAAGTGCCAGTGGGAGACCACCTAACCCATTCGAACCACACAACCATTGAAGCTCTTGATATTCTGAACTATCCTTAGTTTTCAATTTCTCCAACTTTTGTCTAGCCATTTCTTCAGTTACGTCTTCTGTTTCTATTGTTTCTCTGAGAAGGTAGATGGCAGAATCTTCCACTGTCAGGTAAGGAACAGAAGTTGTGGTGACCTTCCACCTTTTAAACCATGCTTTGTCTGCTCTAGATGTCATGATTATATGCCCATCACAGAGTGCATTTCTGCCAACTGGTGAGAGTATTTCAGTGAAAAAGTCTGGGTCATCAGCATCGTCGATAAACAAGAGCCAGTCTTCATTCTCACAGAGCCAATCAAAACACTTCTTTTTAAGAATCATTGGCGTTGCCTCGTTTTCATTAAACGGAACACCTGCTCTCTGAAGTCACACAAAGGGCAAAAGCAGGAAATATATTTTAAAAAAGAACAAGAGCAGAATTTTTTAGCAGGGAGATAATGAATTTAATTTGTTTAATTATTAGAGAAGGTCGTACATACATTTTTCTCAGCCAATGACTTGGGTCCAGTGACCTCCGAAAACGAAGCTGTCATTCATAAATTTAAGCTTAAACGGACAATCCATATCTGTTCTACCTTTGAAACAGGATGCATTCTTCTTGAGACAGACATTTCAATAAAGACTAATAACAAATGCCAAGCCTGTAGAGATTAAACAATCCTGAAGTGATTCAATATATATAGTTTGGAATAATTAAAGGCTAAACCAGCCAGTGGAAAAGTACTATCGGCATATTGCTGTGTGACTTGGGTTGGTTAAATTGAGTCATGCGTCATGATGGGTGAATTGCTGGTAGAATGGCTCTGCAGGTTGCAGGTTCGAGCCCCATTTCTGTAGTTTGTTTTTGAATGGCTAAAATCCTTGGGCAAGATTTGCACCATGATTGTGCTGCAGTCAAATCAGTTTTAGAATTGGGACCTGGTAGGATAGAGATTGCAATGTGAATGCTATAACCCTTGCACCCATAGAGGCGGCAATATGTTGCATGCTCCCCAGGGCTGCTGTGCTGTCATTGATCCACACCAGAGGTAATACTTATGAGCACCTTTACCTCTCAGGAGAAAATGCCCATCGAAATGTAGATGATTAATAGTAGGCTGATTTTAATCACCTTCTTTTCAACAACAACAACAACAACAACAACAACAACAACAACAACAACAACAACAACCATACATTGTGACTCAACATTACAACATTATTTAGACAAGATTTCAAAATAATATCTTGGTGCAGTCAAAATTATCATACCGCCAAAAATTGAATACTAAATAAAATCAGTGTAATATTAGTCAAATAAAGATCAATACTAAGAAAACAAGCAATGACAAAAGGAAGCCTGCTGAAATACGGAGCCAATGGCCTGAGGAGAAGACCTTTAAAACCTAAAATAGAACCTTTGCTCTCCCCCTCCCCCTTGGGAGGTTTATATACACAATCTATTTCTCTATCTTGCGGGGCAAGAAAGAACGACAGAGTCTTTATTTTCTAATAGGGTTAAAGAAATTTGGAATAAGTCATAGTATTCAGACAATTTTTACCACACTGTCATAGAGTATTATAATGCATGCCATCTGAGTTGCATGGAATGCATTTGAGAGAGTCATCCAGACAACAAAGAGAATCACCAGAACAGAATTACCATACTTACAAGTATAATAATTTAATGTTAGTCTAAGTTTCGGTAATTACAGCCAATCTCACTTGTTTCCCCCTGGCAGTCGATGATTTCCTTGTTGTGTTATTTTATAATTGTGTAATGTTTGGCTTGTTTTCCATGCAGCTGTAGGTTACTTTCACGTTTCCCGTGTTGTGAACTTTGTGCAGCTTAGAGTTATTGGGGTAATGTTTCTCATTTCTCAGCCAGCCTATAACTGTGGAGACGAACATGCATGGCCTCTTGATAGGAAATATCAATCTACTAACATTATTTACACCAATGTTAAAACGGACAATAATGACACCAAACAAACGTTTAACAGAGATAACGACATGAATTTGTTCACACATTGACCTTAACCTTCGACGATGTGGTACTCCAAGGGGATGCACACTAATTAATGAAATTATCTACCAGGACTTCAGGAACTGTCGTGGCTTCTTCAGTTGGAGCAGGATAGACATCGACCCATTTCGTGAAGTAATCACACGGACACAATGCATTCCTCTGCAAAGCTGCAAGCTGCTTCTTCGACTGTGCTGATTTCTTATGAGTACACATATCAACTTCTGCACGCACAGCGACCTTCATGCCACGCCAGTAATACCCCGACCTAATTTCTGTCAAGGTTTGCGTAAAGCCAGAATATCCTCCTAATCCCGAATCATACAATTTACTAAGGACCCGAGAAATTAGCATACATGGAAATATTAACTGCCATCTTATTACCTTACCATCAGTGGTCTAGATCTCATACAGCTTGTATAGATTGACATTGCTGTGAATAATGTTAATACGATGACCATATACCTTAATCGCTGTGATTTTGATGAAATTTATTCTCAAGAAGGTCGTTCTGAACCTTCAACATCAGACATTATGATTCCTATGTTTGAGTCTGCTAACTGCAAACTGGTTGCAGATTTCCTCCCTTGACCAGATGGGTTTTTAGTTCGAAATTTCAATACTATCCGTGCCAGTCTCCCGAGGCCTTTGACGACCAACATCGTATGTTTACCAATAACAGTGCATGCCTACCGTAGAAGATGATACTGATGGGATGTAACTTTTTCCAACAAACTGACTGTACAATGAATGCTGTTTATTTCGGTCTTGCCCATTACTTTAATGGTAGGGTGACTTAGGACTAAGCATTGGCCGCCTCCCTCAGTCCTCTGCCTTTTTTGAGCCTGCTCTCTCTCTCTCTCTCTCTCTCTCTCTCTCTCTCTCTCTCTCTCTCTCTCTCTCTCTCTCTCTCTCTCTCTCTCTCTCTCTCTCTCTCTCTCTCTCTCTCTCTCTCTCTCTCTCTCTCTCTCTCTCTCGATTATCTCAATTTTAATCGAAGTAGTCCTGCATAGTCCGTTATTAAATTTAATATACGTTTGCGTACTACTCACAGATCATCAAGTATCTGTCAAATTAGAATCAACAGAATATCGATGTATCTGCCCCTGCATACTGATGATGGACTGGACCCTGCCACTCTCCTTGAAAGCGATCTTCATTTCAATCAATTTAGGTAATTTGAAACTGAATTCATGGTTATAACTTTATGCCATGATTTTACCTACTCCCACTGAGGGAAGGCAACAACACAGGACACCCTAGAATCCGAACTCTATAAAGCCAGAACACCGTGACCAAAAGCTCATGGCTGTACAGGGTAGGGCTTTAAACCGTGCATGTACCTAAGGATCCGGAGTTGGCTTACCAACTGTATGTTCAGTCAGTCAAATTGTGTCCTAGCAAGCCCACATAATCACTCGCAAAATCACTCCACTTACTCAAATACAGACTCAAATCGGCGAAAAGATTGTAGAAGCCCCAGATCAAATCAATTGTTCCTGTATTGAACAAAGAATCCCACCACTATACCACAATGTAATGTCATGAAATGCACTCGGCTGCCGGTAACTAGTCTAGTTCCAAATAGAAGTTTTTAATATGTAATACACTGTCCTCTTTGGAACTAGACTAGCTGATCACATGTTTCAGACAAAAAGAACGAGTTCAATACTTGTATCAAAGAGCTTTGGAACTACGATGCGCATGCGAGAGGAGTGAACACTGCATTTTGCCTCCGCTCCATTAGCCTCCATAAATAATATCCTCACCAGCTACAAAGAAGTCTAAAACTAAAAAGCTTACTTCGGTAAGGGTTACTAGGTCCACCTCAACAAGAAAATCGATGAAATGATTCGAAACGAAGCCAAGAAAGTTGATGCACCAACTCAAAGTGGAGAACGAAGGTTAGTTACACGTGGCTCTGAAGGCGACCACACCCACGACAACGTTTTTGAAAGCGAAACCGACAGTGAGACAGAATTGTGCAAATTGTTTACTGATATAATTAGCAAGGAAGCAATGGAGTTACCAGTGAAAGGTCAAAATGATCTGATTCTAAAGCTATTGCTTGATATAAAACATCAAACTGATGGAATTCCGGCAATTGAAAATAAATTAGAAAATATGTCAACTCGAGTGGTTAACCTGGAAGCTTCGGTCGAACACGCTCACAGTTGGATTAAAGATATGGAAGGCGAAAGAAAGAATATTGTAACTACTGAAGTTTTCGAACGTATACTCAAAGCGAGTTCAAAGAGTTGAAACAACGTTTAAAATTAACGGAAATGAAAAAAGAAGATTTAGAAAACCAAAGCAGACCTGTTAACCTAAATTTCTTTAACATTCCCGAAGGACAAGAATCAGGTTTTCCAGGTGGCTGCTCTGACTTCATTTGCCATTTTGTGATCAACCATATGAAAGTTGCCGCCGTGGGTAGCGAAGTAGGAATCCAACGAGCCCATCGTTTCCAAGCTAAGCCAGGTAAATATAATTCAAAAGCGATAAAAGTCGCTTTTGTAGATGCAAGTGTGGCTCAGAAAATTCTTTGCACGGCACCAAAGAAATAAAAGAAAAACCACTTCAAAACCAGCGACATATTTATTAGTGATGATGTCAGTCTGGCAGTACGTCAGGAGAGAAAACGACTTCGCGAATTTGTCAAGAAATTTAGAGACGAACATTCAGAACTAAAAGCATTCATAACATGGAGAGTACCCGCTACGTGCATGATCCAGAAGGACGGCAACTTATGCCCTGTTACAGTTCAAGACCTCGTCGTACAATAAAAATGATAATAATAAAAAAGAGCTTTGGAACTAGAGATGTGGAACAACCAAGATGTCATCCTTTTTGAACCTTCACCAAACACGTGGCATTAAGATATTTGTCAGATAAGTTAATGTGAGGCAATTTCCACAGCACTTGGATGTCTGCGGCCACCAACACAGACAACCATTACTGAAAACAATAGCACCAATATTGTGACATTAGCACAACTACAGAATATGTGAGATTCAAAACAATGTTTATCAACACGCCAATCCATATTTATTACTCATGCAATATGCACTATTGTTTGATTGTTTCTATGGGTGGCGTGGTCTTGTTGCTAGGCACATTTGCATTCCTTAGAAAATAATTTATGTGTTTTCGCTTGCTTGTCCAACAAAGTTGTTATTTTTTTTTAAAATTATACAGGTATTTGCCTCTTGCTTAGGGCATGGTCTTGTGGTTAGGGCATATTTACACTTTTTGAATATTTATTCATCTGTCTACCCATTCCAGTTGTTACTTTTTAAATATGAAACACCATTTTGCTGTTGATATGGGCGTGGTTTCGTTGCTAGGCGAATATGTATATTTTGTCTTGAACACTACCCTAACTAGAGACTGATATCAACATCCCTATAAAATATCAAAATAGCCAGTGGCTTGTGACTTTAAGTCGCTCACTGATAGGCAGACAGACAATCAGACGGACAAGACATTCTATCAGGGCTATGGCATCATGAGCATGTATGAACCAATCATGAATGAATGTAGTTCAGTTGCGCTAAAAAGTGAGTTCAAGAAATCTTAAAACATGTTAATCTTGGTGCCATTGCAAGGTGAAAAACTCCATGGTGCCTTTGTGACTAAAGTGCGACCCCCCCCCCCCCACAAGATTTCATGACATCAGAATACCTTGCACTTTGGCTCAGGCCAGTGTGCCCAGTAGATATTGAGCTTATGTTATTTTTTTACCTAAGGTCACATATTTCTGACCTAATTTGCATATCACTTGTCGGATCACTTTGACTTGAACAAATCAATTACAGAACAGTACTAGTAACATCGTTTTGAAATTGTTGAATTGTACCAAACAAATAACATTTCCCACCTAATTTGCATATCATTTGCCAGATAATATTGACTTTGACAAATTGACAAAAAAACATTACTAGATAGGTGTTCCCAAAATTTCAGCCCAAGTTTATTTTTGAGTGTTTAAGTTTTTAACCAAAAACATTTTTTTTACCAAAAACCCATATCTCTAATGTGATCATTTTCATTCGAAAGCTTTTCCATCTACACGCCCTAAGTAATGTCCCCACCAAACACCAAGGCAATCGGTCAGTCTTTTTTTTACTTAATAAGTCGTTGACATCAATACACACACACACACACACACACACACACACACACAGAAAACATACACGTGAGATAAAATGAATGATTCTTCTATAAGAATCCAAAGCAAAGTGCAAAATCAAACCTGGATGACACCAACCATACTTTGCACTGTCATTCCCAGTTTAGCGAAACAAACCTGTAGCAGCATCTTGTATCCGAAATCAATAAAGCTTCTGCAGTGACCATTGATAATACAGAATACACCACCTTTGTATTTTTTCCAATATTTAAAGATGTATTGTCTGGCAATTTCTGTTTTTCCCAAGCCACCAAGTCCATGCAAGATCTGGAAATGAGAATGAGAATGAGCGAAAACGTATTAAGTGACAGAGGACACTTAAAAAATGAATTATATTATATCATGCTACTATGTGCCATTGTAATTGGATAACAACTGTGGTAAAATCCCATTTTACCACTGCTGGCAGTGGTAAAATGGGCCCCTAAACTAGCATATGAATAGTACAACGAGCCGTCTCAGCGTCCTGCTCTCGTTGAATCAAGCAACACCAATTTAACTTTTAACCATCAGTCAAGTGCGTCAGGATTATTTCAAAACTGTACATTTTCAGGTTCAGTCAATGTTCAATTTGTTAACCATTAAATTAAAGTAGACTTTGTAACGTCGCGTCTCTGATTTACTGTCTCGAGCTTTCTCCGATTCAACTGATTCAACGCCGAGACATCTATTTTTAGCAGTGTACAAGATTGTATTGTTCTTATGTAAATATCCAAACAAAATTGTTACTTTCTTTGACCTCTTGCCTCGTTTTCTTTGTTGCTAGTTTTCAACGCGTTTTCGTTATGCATTATATGATGTAAATAAAGTAATTTATCAATGCAATGCAATGCAGTGTATGGTTTGTGTCCATGCAGTGTGTGTGTGGGGGGGGGGGGGGCGACATCAACGTATCCACTCATCAAAATATGCTCGTTCCCGACGATCTATTACCGACGATCTTTTTCTGTACGTGCGAATTCGCCTTTTCAGGCATATAAATAACCACAGAATCACATTTAGAAGAAATAGACACATATTTTGATATAATATAATAGCAATAACCCCTGCCGAAGGCGGGTATACACTCGAATTTGGTACAATTCGCTCCATATAGCACTCGCCATTCGGCTCGTGCTATATGTCGCGAATTGTACCAAAATCTCGTGTATACCCGCCTTCAGCGGGGGTTATTGCTTAAAGAAACCACAAAATAAATATATTCTTTTCTTAAAAGGTGGAATAAACAAATAAACAGTATTTTAATACAATAAACGCACACGCCTGCTTACCTCAACGAGAACTGAACGTGGTTTGTTGTACTTTTTTTGATGTACATGAAGATGACGCATTATCCCCTCTAAAATTTCGTGGTGTTCTTTACCGGTAAAACTGTCAACTGGCTGACAAAGTGCTCCTGGCAAATGGTCCAGCTTGCTTGACCCTACATAAAAAATTTACTCTTTATGAGTGTTTGAATTGTAGAACTGTACTCCTTCAGTGCATTGGCTTTTCAATGACCCCTTCCACTTGCGAATAAACACATAATTTTTTCTGAAGGAAGTGAAGTGGGGTACAATATCAGGAATCGCAGGAGGGTGGGGGTAGTATTTACATATGTTTGTAAACATTCGAATCGTTGGAATTAACAAATATGCTACTTTCAGCTATTTTCCATTTTCATAAGTGGAAATTAAGAATGCAATATACATCGACAACACTGTCTATGTTTTTATCAAACACGTGTGCTTTTTACCTCTCATAAGGGGAAGTATTGAAATGGCTATGCCTGTCTGTATGTCTGTCAGTCCATCCGTCCGTCCATCTGTGTGTGTGTGTGTGTGTGTGTGTGTGTGTGTGTGTGTGTTTGTGACAGCGTCATCATTTTCATAAAAACCGCTAACTTAATTGAAATGAAATTTGGTACTTATAATGGTAAATTGTGGCTAAAATAGTTTAGTTTTTGAGCGAGATCTGTTCATGTTACTTAGGAAAATTTGCATATCAATGAATCAAATAATTAAGCAATCTCTTAAGACTGCATGATTCAATTTCAATATAATTTAGTACATATGTTAAACATAGCAAGGTGCATATGTGTTAAAGAGTTTGTTGATGTACCTTATAGTGTTAATGAATAAAAAGTAGGCTTTATATTAAGAATACATACTTATTTCAGTTTAACAGTACATAAGAAAGTGCATATGTCCTATAAAATTTTTAGATTTTGCTTAAAGATTTGGTGAAACATTTGCATAATTAATTGTTTTTGATTCATACTTCAATTTCCATATAATTCAGTACATACATTACCATAACAGAGCACATATGTCAAATAACGTTTGTTGATATAGCTTACAGTTTTAGTGAATAATTTGCATGTTTAATGATTTTCGGTATTAGTTAGGCCTTATATTAAGAATGCACACTTCAATTTTAAAATGATTCATTACATACGTTAAATATAACAAATCCCATATGTCCTATAACATTTGTTATGTAGTTTAGTTTTAATGAAAATTTGCATAATTAATTAGGTAATTAGGCTGCATCTTAATAATGAAGCTTCAAAATTCATATAATGTGGCACATATTTCAATCATAAAAATACTCACCTGTCCTATGAAGTTTGTTGATACAACTTTACTTTTAATGAGTAATTTGAATAATTAATGATATGGTATTAAGCTGTATTATGTACTCTTCAAATTCCATATAATTTGGCACATACATTAACCATAAGAAAGCGCACTTGTCCAAAAAATTAATTTGCATGGTTAGTGCTTTTCGGTATTTATGTTTTATCTTAAGAATGTAAACTGCAAATTTCATATAATGTGGTGCATATATCAACCATACAATGGGCACATGATGGTTCTTGATAAAGCTTTTAATTTTCATGAATAATATGCATTATTAATGATCTTCAACAATTGAGCTATATCTGTGGAATACATGCTTCAAATTCTATATAATTCATCACATACATCAACCATGAGAAAACACGCATACCCTCTAAAGCCTGTTGGTATATTTTTTAATTTTAATGGGTAATTTGCACAAGTAATGATTTTCGGTAATTAGGCTATATCTTAAGAATGCAAACTTCAAATTTCATTTAACTTGATACATTTATCAACCATGAACAAATAATACATTTTGATGTGATTGCTTGTGTACTTCTTAATTGTGAGGTGTAATTTCCATAAGTAAACATTTCGATAATTGGGCAATACCTTTAGATTGCAAACCTTAAATTTCAGAGAATATAGTACATGATTTATGTTAAAGACGTGCATGCATCATTTAAACTAGATGGTTTAACTTATAAGCTAAATTGTTAATTTGCATAATGAATGATATTTTTTTATAATTAGACAATATGTTAACTATGTAAGCTTTAAACTTCATACAGTTTCAAATCATTAATTTTTCAATTAAGTGGTATGCACGTCATGTATAATAGCTATAGGTCAGAGGTTTGCATTTGAACAATATGAGTAGGCCAAAAAATCTACGGTTTTGCATTTAGTTTTAATCTTCTTTGTTATCAATGTTGCACCAAGTTATATGAAATTTGAATCTAGCATTCCTGAGATATAACATAAACCAAATTCCTTCGGTAAGAGCAAAGTTTGTAGATTTCGATCCTACGCACAATAATTGTTGGAATGCAACATAACATATGCGATTAGTCACGTTTGAAGTAAATACCAAATTCAACTGAATTTAAAAAATATATTTTTCAAAGATATAGATTAATTACTAAAAATGGTACTGATGCAAATGATCAATAAACTAAGACATTCTACATCAATAAGTTGACGAGACATATAGACTCCATAATCATGAATGTATGTATCAAATCATAGCATAATTACTGAAAACTATTAATTATGCAAACGACCCATTAAAACTAAAAGCTACATCAACATGCTTTTCAGGACGTGTGTTTTATTTTGTTTGAAGTATGTACCAATTATATTCAATTTGAAGCAACGTGCATTATTTAGATATAGCCTAATTACTGAAATTCATTAATCATGCAAATGACTCAATAACACAAATTATTTCATTAATAAGCTTTATGGGACATGTGCACCCTGGTACCATGAATGTATCTACCAAATTATATAGAACTTGAACCTTGCACTCTTCATATATAGCACAATTACTAAAGCAATTTAATTTTCAAATGACTCATTACAACTAAAAGCTACATCATGAAGGTTAAGGTCACAGGAAATGGTCATGGTCTTGAACGACAACACAATTTGATAACATAGGAATAGACACTTGAATGCCTGAGGACATTGAATTTGATTGTTTTACTTAATGTCACATATTGATACACATGGGTTCAGTGAAACATAATCATATTTCCATAACTATTTCCCCTTCACCACATAAATCCTTCTTAAAGCCCCATTCAAATTGGTTTTGATGTTGTAACATCTTCAACTATAGCATATTTTGGTATAAATTCCACTGATTATCTGACATGATTTTGATGATGTCGATTAATTAGCCTGTCAGAAAGATTTCAATAAGTATACCTTACCTTGTTCCATTTCTTCTGTGTCTTCTGTTGGAAAGTAATCTGTTGGGAAAATGTGGTACAAGTTCTTTGTAGAAAGCAGTTATCCATGTGACTATTATCTAAAATCACAATAATGACTATATGAATATTGTGAATCTTTTGTTGTCTTCCATCTAAGATCATTAAATCTCGCATAATGAGAGATACAGTGGAAACACCCATAGACACATGTCCCACATTTTTTATCCCTCATATCACTGAGATTAGGTTAGATTAGATTAGATTGTTTTAGATTATATTATATTATATTATATTAGATTAATCTCCATTTTAGGAATTGTACATACAACAAATATAAATAAATGCATAAAATTCGAGTACAAACAACAAAGGAAGGTTAAATAACAAAGATTCGAAGTTGTTCAACACAACTGTGTATGCATCATGGGGGGGGGGGGTCGCACCACTACCTATATGACTTTTGTTCTTGAATATTTGGGCTAAGCATTTTCCAAGTTGACGATTTCCATAAATATCCTCTCACGACTGGCCCAGATGATCCATAAGTTCACAATGTGATATGCAATGTCCATTTTTGTAACGTCTCAAGAAACAATTTCCTGCTTAAGAAGTGTTGACATGCTGACGCTTTAAAGTATTGCGATATACTCTTGGGAATGTTGAATTTCAACTCTGCATATGTTTAGATCATTTTGAATCATGTAACCTATACCAGCATCAATTGTGAACAAAATAAGAATAGTGAAGACAATAATATATCCATCACTCGGTTCAAATAAACTGTAAAAGGGGAGTTAACTATGCCTAAAAGAATACACTAGGGGACAGAAGAATTTGTAGTTCATATAATATTTCCTTATAAATATAATTTGGCTTATCATGTTGAAATTGAATTCCTTTTATCAGCAGAGAGCTCTTCTCTACAAGCTTGGAGAGAAAGGGCACCAACATGATGGCTATACATTAAGAGAGAGGATGGACGGTATATGACTATATTCAGATTATACATACCCGGTCTATAGTCAGGGTCTATTATTTTTATCAAATCAAATCTCTTGATGGCAGACAGTGACTTTATGAGATCCTTCTTGTTGTCGCTTTTAATTATGGCTCTGTCTTGCAGAATACGGAACAATTCCATAGGGTGCGTTATGTTTTCTAGATCCCTTCTCGGAATATGTCCAGAGAATAGCTGTTTCAGCTGGAATAGTTCAACTGAAATATAGAAGATCATATATATATGCCATAATTCACGGCGGAAAAAGATGAATCTCTAACGAAACTTTAGAGAAAAGTAGATGTGTATGTGCAGTAGTACTGGATGCACACCCTGTAAAGCTCTGTTTTTGTGTCTGTCGGGCAGAACCCGCAAACTTACAGATTTTGTAATAGAGCCTAGACAGTCGTAGTGTTTAGACTTGTGGTAATACTAACACATTGACTTGTGGGTACATAAACGCTATCTCACATGATCCGTAGTACCTACGGAATGGTGAGGTAGAATTATGGCTCTGTCTTGCAGAATACGGAACAATTCCATAGGGTGCGTTATGTTCTCTAGTTCCCTTATTGGAATATGTTCAGAGAATAGCTGTTTCAGCTGGAATAGTTCAACTGAAATATAGAAGATAATATGTATCGTTATAAACTTCTTGAAATTACAGTATTCTGTCACACCCTTTCTTAAAAGAAACAAACAAACGGAATTTAAAAAAAGGATCAAGTGCCATTTTTTGTCATATTTGCATTGACTGCATGTACTCTATTGATTGCTGACATGAATACATCAAACAAGCTAAATGGTAAGAAGAGGTATATTACCTCTGGTGTAATCAAGGTAAATGTTGTTGGCCTGTGTGTGTGTGCGTGTGTGTGTGTGTGTGTGTGCGTGTGCGCGCGCGCGCGTGTGTGTGTGTGTGTGTGTGTGTGTGTTTGTTTGATGAGACAAATTGATTCTACTAAGAGCGCAACATTTTCTTTAATAATATGGTGTTTACTTACTATCCGTTAATTCAGCTGCTATTTTAACAAGTAATGCTTTGAAGTCATCAACATTTCCTGCCATGCCTGCAGAAATATTAGAAATTGATACCAGTATTGAGATATGATGATAACAAGTTATATATATATATATAAGCAATTATCTCAGCCACATGTGAGTATACATGAGATTGACTAGAGAGTATAAGAATGTTATCCTGTACATCTGATCTGTGTTGGTTGGTGAGGCTTTCAACTTAGATTTGCATGTTTGAAGTTACTAAAACTATATAACCCCAAATAGATCAAAAATAATTACCACCCGACCATTCCTTCCATTATAGCATCATTGAAGAAGCTAAAATGTGCCAGTCATCGACAGATCGTAAATAGTAAATAGTAAAAGACTTTTATCTAAACAGTGAAACTCACACTACTCCTGCTACAGTCACACACCTAAGATAGTGTGCCCTGCTATACCAGCCCTGTGGAACCAGCTATGTGCTTAATATCCCTGTAACACCCTTGAGCAGCACATTGCTAGATTTCATGGGTGAGTAACTGGTATGCTAACATCCATGTAGCATGGGTGAGAGAAATAACAATGTGTCATAAGTTTTTTAAAACAACTCTGTACAAGAGTGTTTTGACGCAGCGAATTGCCAGCTATGTGAGCAATATATACTGAAGAGAGGTATTTCCCACATACAAACATTATGTATCAGATGTGACCATATATAGCTATAACCGAAATATGTTCCACAGTTGTGTCCGCAATGGCGTACCTTTATTCAATAATCCTGTTACAAATATATTTCCCATAGCCAATTAAAAATAGCTGTAAATGATATATTTACACGACGTCGTTCACTATGTACCAGCAATGTTAGCAGCATCTATGTAACAGACTTAACGAATCATTTATAAGAAAATTTCAACTATATATTTGTGAAATTCTAATAATTCTATTGTTTGCAGAATAGGCCGACCTAAGATTAACAGGTACTGAGTTCGTCTTGTTTCCATAACTATTTAACTATTCTATTGCTTTGGGAATGTGAACAAAATGGAAGCTACAACGTCTGAATGGTGGGCCATACATTTAATCATGGACAAACAGAACAAAACAAAATCATTAATTACAAAATTCACTTCAACGACAGAATATTAATACCTTAACAGTGTCAGTCTGACTTATTTGTAAATGGCAATTAATTTATATTTTGCCAAAGAATATATGATGTGATGATCTCAATAAGTTGGATTCAATTGCGCCAGGACATTCAAAGAAGATTTATTTAAGTTAAGAAAGTTTTTCCCAAGACATTTGACTCACGGAAGCGATTTTAGAAGCAACTGATTCGCAAACTAATAACTAACGTTAACACCACTGGCCCATCGTCACAGCCCTACTGCATTAAGAGCAATGAACGTGATTGACAGGTTGCTCTGTTTGCACAGCCCGGGAGTCTCCTCTGCAGAGTAATGTAATGTTGGTATCTTGCCATGTTGTTTTCAGACATTACTATAATTTATCTGTGGTCTATTTTACATAGCCTTGGTAACGCCAACGCCAATTGAGCGTATTTAAAGTATTTATCCAATCTATTTGAATTCCTATCTGGCAGCTCTATGGAAGCTCAAAAATGTTGGCACACATCCATGTAATGATATACTGTCTAATTTAAATAACAAACATTAACAGCCACTTGTATTTTTCCAAGAGCTGCCACACTAAGTGTAAATCATTATTACAGTAATTAGCAAAAGTTATAACACCCGAGCAGTCCAAGGTTGATTAACATTGAGATTATGATGTGTCTGCAATTGGTCAACGATCTTCACCACAATGACAAATTCCACACTTGCAGCTGACCAAATTCCAATGTTGTTTAAAAACAACACTACATATCTTGCATATTGTGTCATACATACTGACGTATTTACAGTACCAGGACAGGTACATGTTTGTTTTGGGAGACCCTGTTTGGTTTCACTGATCGATAGTGGGTAAATATTAACTTTGATACGTACAGGGTAGACGTGTATCGCTGTTTATGTTTTTTGTTGACTAGGCAACGCTAATACTAATAGTATGATTATCAAAACAAGTCATGGTTGTGTATACGCGTGCACAGGGAAACTCTCATATTTATATATCGGTTACAGTCTCATACATGCTGTACTTAATATAGGGTTGTGTACATAACTGTTTCATCCCTATTGAGTCCCACTGGTTGTACCAGCCATGTGAAAAATATCCCTGTAACAGCTCAGTGTGTGAAGCATACCAAGATTTAACAAACGTGTCGGGGACCAGATCAATAGTTCAGTGTATGATAAAAAAAAATAATTGTAGTTTGACCTCAGACCACCCATCTCACTAAATTGACCAAAATTGAAAATATTCTAGACAGCACATTCAACCTTAAATAACTATGTAGTAGTACGTATGCAGTGTTATGAATATAAAGCCATTATGTAGCGAGGAAAAATAGTTATTTTGTTGACAATTGTACTTGTACGAGATGTATTTTATTTTAGTGCAATACATTTACTATAGAGGAAATTCTTCTATTCCTCAATTTGACATTAATTTAGAAATATTTGTAATTAGGGGTACAAACAGGTCCATTAAAACTCAAACTATTCTTGTACCATTAGAACCAAAATGACTCAAACCCCTACCCCACCCCGATCCCCCAAAGTAAAAGAGTTAAAGTCGTTTTATCCAAAATTGAACTATTCGGCTTGCCCCTAAGTGGTATGTGAATATCAATGTAATCATCATGGATGTGAACAACAGCAATGCACCATAGGTTTTTACAACATCCAAGTCCAAGAGCTTTTTTCCTACAGCCATGTACAAGCTATGTGAGAATAGCTTTAACATAGATATTTCCCACAATACATGTACCAGCTGTAGATTTTTTTCTCGAATACGTAACAAAAGTTTAGGGTCGTCAGTGAAAAACTAGGTGGGGTCGGGTAACCAGAATCACACAATTTGTTTTCTAGGCTTAGGCTACAAATATGTACATTCATGTTTGATTTGACCGATTGTAACTTACCTCATTATATCACAGATCATCTACACATTTCCTACTTACCACTACAGCACTCGGAATCGGGTGTTGTCGCTATCCCAAAAATAAACACAGAATGTGGAAAATTTGCTAAAATACTGGTACTGTATTTTGGAACAGTTTACCTCTTGAGCTTAGAGTGAAGTCTTCTACTCACTTCAGGAATTTAATACTTGGAGTAAAACTTCAACCAACTGATATCAAGCGCAGGCGTTCCAAACAGACAACAAGTCAGTGTTATTTTGTGTCTGTTACCAAGGTGAGACGATACTTATAGGGACTTTCACATTAACTTATGAATATGCATAAGGTTGTATGATGTCAGACCCACGTTAATGTTATTTATTATATCACCTGTCGTAAGGGGAGGCAATGTTATGCTTTTGTTTGTTTGTTTGTCTGTTTGTTTGCCTGTTTGTCTGTTTGTCTGTCTGTCTGTCTGTCAGTCTGTTGTCTGTCTGTCTGTCTGTCTGTCTGTCTGTCTGTCTCTGTGTATTTGTGTTTGTTTGTTTGTGTGTGTGTGTGTGTGTGTGTGTGTGTGTGTGTGTGTGTGTGTGTGTGTGTGTCATGTCGTGTCTGTGTCCGCCTGTGTCTGTGAACACGGTAACTTTCAAAAGTTACTGTTTCAAACTTCAACCATCTTCTTTTTTCTTTGGGAACACCCTCCCCCCTAATTCGTCTCGCTGTTATACTTGGACTCCTACATATGTGCCTTACATAGAATGGTTTGCATGGAAATCTAACTAGCAACATGTAGTCATCTACTGAAAATGACTTTAATTTGATATATCTGTTTTAGAAAATATCAATATCTAAATTGGTATTAAAGAGTTCGCTTCAAAATACACTGGAATAAACATTACATTGTTGCAATCATCATAGTGTTGACGATGAGTACTAAGTATTATTATTTACAGGTAACATTTCGGAACAGCGCCCTCTGGTGTTCAAATCATAAAGATTTGTCTGTACTACGTACACACTGTTGGTATTGTTTGTGTGGTAACATTAACTTTTGTTATCGATTTCTATTGATTATTCATTGAAACCGATCATTCATAACTTTTATTTTACTTACAATATACAATACAATACAATACAATAGATCTTTATTATCCCAGTATGGGCAATTCTTTGCGCGACAGTTAAACGTATAAAAAACTATACACAAAATATTAAAATGCTGTGACAGAATACATTAAAATAAATACAATAAATACGGTTAAAAATAAGGTACAGTAACATTAAAACATTGAAACAATGGGCTGCTATGCATTCCTGACTTGATTAAGAAAAGATATGGCTGTTGGAATAAATGAATATTTTGTTCTGTTTGTTCTAGTCCTTGGAACCCTAAAGCGCCGTCCTGATGGTAAAATGTCAAACTCTTGGTAAAGGTGGTGCTGACTATTCCTCAGTATGGAATTGGCTTTGTTCAGGACTTGTTTCCTGTACAGTGTGCTAAGGCTAGTTTGTTGAACACCAATAATTTTACTGCAGATATTAACTATTCTACCAAGCTTGTTTTTGTTTTGAATACTCAGATTACCAAACCAACAGATTAGTGAAAAACTTAAAATACTCTCAATAAATGATCTGTAAAAAAGATTTAACATCGTTTTATCAACTTTGAAGAAATTGAGCTTCCTTAAGAAAAATAAACGCTGCTGACCTTTACGTAAAATCATATCAATGTTATTCTCCCATCTCAGTTTGTTGTCTAACATTGAACCCAGGTATTTATATTGCTCTACAACCTCCACTTCTTTTCCCTTTATGATTGTTGCTTCAGGCTGTGGTGCATCTCTCCTAAAATCTATACACATATCCTTATCAACATTCAGTTCAAGAAATGAACTGTCACACCACTTAACAAAATCATCAACTATAGGCCCATGGTCATTTTCATGGTTCTGGAGCAAACTGACAATGGCTGAATCATCTGCAAACTTGACTATGTGTCTATCATCATGTTGACTTCTGCAGTCATCAGTGTACAAGATAAACAATAGTGGTGACAGTACACAACCTTGAGGGGAGCCTGTAGATGACATACAAATGTCAGACAAAGTGCCATTTACTCGAACTTGTTGGGATCTATTAGTTAAAAAATCTAAAATCCATCCAACTACCTTGCAGTTGACATTAAAACGTGACAACAATTTTTGAGTTAAAATATGTGGTTGGATTGTGTTAAAATCTGAAGAAAAGTCAACAAATAGTACCCGGGCATGTGTTTTGCTACCTTCAATATGCTTATTAATGAAATTTAAAAGGGTCAAAGTGGCATCCTCCACCCCCCTACCCGCTCTGTACGCAAACTGCAATGGGTCCAACATGGCCTGTGTTTTGTCTAGAATATGACTCTTGATAATTTTTTCAAAGGACTTCATCACAAGTGATGTCAGAGCCACTGGTCTAAAATCATTTAGAACTTTAGGATTAACTTTCTTTGCCACGGGGACAACAGTGGCCTGCTTCCACAAATTAGGTATTGTTTGGAGGTCAAGGGACAACTGGAAAATAAAATGGAAAATACTACATAACTGATTTGCACATGATTTGAGGACATGACCACTTATACTATCAGGACCTGGGCTTTTCCTAGTTTTGGAACTTTTCAATGACTTGCGTACATCATCCAATTCAATCAACACCCGTTCATTGGTGATAACTCTCTCTCTGATATTACTCTGTTCCACACTAAAGTCATGAATATCAAATCTGCAGTAAAACTTATTTAGTACATCCGCAAATTCTTTGTCTGATTTTTTTCCCCATTTATCCCCATTCCCCTTATTCTTTAAACCTGCCATAAGTTTCATACCATCCCAAGCTGATGTCAAAGATCCAGAGCTCAATTTATTTTCAATTTTATCCTTGAACTTCTCCTTAGCTTTCCTAATTTCAGATATGACCTCTCTCTGAACTTCTTTATATTTACCTAAGTTGCCCTCCTTATACACTCTCTTCTTTTTGTTAAGCAAAAATTTCAGGGATTTTGTAACCCAAGGTTTGTCATTTGGATAAATCTTACAAAGTTTAAGTGGCACTAAGTTACCCTCACAAAAAGAAATATAGCTGCTAACAACATCAGTAAGTTCGTTGATGTCCTGACAAGAGTTTTTAAACAAGTCCCAATCTGTGCATTCAAAGCAACCCTGAAGGCATGATATACTGTCTTCTGACCATACTCGGACTTGACTTGTCTTGTCTTGACTTTCTTACTTGAAAGTGAATACATAACTATTATATCATTCATAGACTGTTTTTTCAGCTCTATCAGGCTAACCACGATGAGTGTTGGCTGATAACGTGGTGGTACGAATGTCTGTATCTTACAGATTATATCATTCATTGCACAGAATATGAGTTCACAGCACTACTTACAGAGGTCAGAGGCACAAAGTTGTCGGTATAAATGGTGGCTATTTACAAGCATAAGACGAACGTTTTTCACCCTGGCAAACGCCATTTCAAATGGTTCATTTTACTTCGAACTCCATCTCAATCTAATCATTCTGTGTTGTTACATTTTAAAACTACGAATTTAGCGAGCTGTCCTAATCCATTGAACAAAGACTACAAGTTTTTGCCCAACGGAGGAAGTAGTCTCTCCAATGAGGGCGGGCTACTGACACCGGGGTCATACTCGGGTCAAACTGGGTCATACTACCAGTAGGGCACATGTGAAAATGAAATGGCAGAGGGAGAACACGTTCGTCGGCGTGTTAAAGTAGAATTCCAGACCCATATTATTTTTCTATTTTACGGTTCCTGATTCACAATAAATAAGTATTTCAACAAAAATAATCCTTATTCCATGACATAAGTTTGTGAAAAAACGCGTTTTTTAAAAAGCGCGCCCGAAACGCTTGCGTCCTTCCTGGTTTCAAGACGCTAACAGTGTGACGTCATGTAAGGTCTTCAAAACCGTGGCGGCGCTGTCACACGTCAACAACAATGGCGGAAGCAGGAAAATATGATGTACTCTCGGATTCAGAATCGAGCGACATTTCGTCAGATTTGTCTGAGCATTCACACGAGTCGGTCGATATTGACTTTGAAGAAGAACTGCAAGAAAGACATCACATCGGAGTTTTCCCCTATCGTTTTGAGCCAGAGTACGACTCTGATGATCCAGACCGGGATATGGTTGTGGAGGTCGAAAATGAAGGGGAGAACGATGACGAGCGCCGTTTGACAGACTTGAATTATTGGTGAGTATTTGGCCCCGAAAAAGGCCTCTTTTTCTTTGTGGTGGTTTGCTGAAAATATACCTGGACATGTATTAACAATAAAATGTCAATCCTAAGGGCAAAGTAAATTTGTTTCTGTCGCCACATCCACCACTAGCTACTAGCTTCGTGGCTTCATTACGCGACTCGGTTCATACTATTGTATGTCGCTCCTAAAATAGCACGTTTGTTTCGGGAGCGACAACATAAACAGTCCCAATCGAGTCCTGTACCATCACCAGCATACTGACGTGTTTAAATAGTTTAAAATATCACGATAATTGAATAGTTGATAGTGTTTTGTGTGAGGATGGTAAGTGGTACCGGAGTTCTCGTGGCTTTGATGAATTGACACCTGTTTTTTTTTTTTTATAATTAATGTTACCGGAGCTCACAATGAATTTAATTAGTTGTGTTATAGTAAATAAAGCACTGGCTGAACCTTGTTATTTCTTCATCGTTTGACTATAGTTCTACTCTGCTTGTAACCTATTTTAAGTGTTTTTGATGGAGTCCATGATCCAGAGAATAACTACAGTAAGTGATTTGAAAATGCAAGAATGGCTTCTCATCGTTCAATCACCTTTATTCATTATGTTTGGCCATATAATTGTATATTTTGGGAGTTTCATTACACTCAGTGTGCTTATAGTGGGGTTATTTTTATTTTATTTATTTATTTATTTATTATTATTATTATTATTATTATTATTTATTTTTTATTTTATTTTATTTTATTTATTTATTTATTTTTTTGGGGGGGTGGGGCAAATCCCAGCTCTACAACCTTCTCCCCCAAGTTTTCCTCTCACAGTACAGGTTTGGAATTCACTGCCCATTCTGACCATCTTGTCTGGAAAATATAAGGCACCTGTATAATTTCATGACCCCATCCTTGCATGCAATAAACGATACAAAATTTCAGAAGAGACAAAACAGACTTTAATGTTGATCAACAGATTTATTTATGTTTATAACAGCACCAGGATTTTACAGGCTTGATTGACATACATGTGACTAAAATCAGATATACTCGTATGTGCTTGCTGGATGCCTGATTTCATTATTTACAAAAAGAACTCCATGTGATACTTGCAGGTGCCAATGTGGTAAATGTCAACTCATGGAGACAGCATTGGAATGTAAATGCTGTCAAAGTACAAACATTGTGCAGCAGAAGTTAGAAGACCCTGACATTGAAAATGCTCATTTTATGTGTGTGACAGAACATCCAGGATTCGATGGTGTTTGTTTAAATTTATGGGCTTTAGAAGTTGCTTTCCTGACATATCGAGCAAATCATGGAAATCTTCCAGTGAATGGACCCAATCATGAGTAAGTAGGTGTTTGTTTTTCCGATACCTAATACCACAAGCAATTATTATTATTATTATTATTTAAACTTTATTACAGACCCATGGTCCAGAGAAGGACAGAAAATATACCACACGACAGCAAAATTTTTACATAACAGACAAATACAATCAGAAAATATTACAAAAGATATTATTTTAAAAGAAAAAAAAAAAAAAAGATCAATGTAAAATCTTCAACCAGTGGGCCTGAAGCCCACAGAACCGTACATCACAAGTAATAACACGAGTAATCAGAACATTTTGGCTGTCAAAAAGACGTAGCATAAACCTAAATGCCGCCTTTCTTCTCAAAACAGAGAGAGAATTAACTGAATTGAAGACAAACATGCTAGATGCACTGGCAGAACTTGGAAGTCCTATCAGTCTCCGGAACGCATTGTTGTGACAGATAATTATATTTTGCATACTACTTACATTGAAATCACACCATAAATGGTTTCCGTAAATGTTATTGCAAAACGCTGTGAGGAGACGCAGTTTCACCGATATAGTACATGCAGAAAACTTTCTCAATAAAAAGTTGGCTCTACCACAAAGTGCTCTACGCTGTTTCAAAATATCCCGATTGTCTTTCAGGTCATCAGTAAAAACATGTCCCAAGTAATTAAAACTTGATACGAATTCGAGAAGATTCCCACAAAGGTTGATTGGGGGAATGACAGACAGTGCAATGTCCAGTCATGATGTCCAATGATTCTATCATGTCTATAATTGCAAATAAACAACGTATACATGAGAAAGATTGGTCTACTTCTTCTCTTGAAAGCCATGGCACTTGAGGTTGCAAACAGCTTACCTGTAAAAGAAAACACCAATTTCTCACTCAAGTATAAACATGATAAAATATTAAAACATGACAAGAAATGTATACAATAATATTTTAATATTCAATCATTCTTCTTTTATTTGCAGGAAATATCGTTATGTGGCTTATCGACAATTTGTCCGATGGTGTTGGGGATACCTTGGCAAGAAAAATCGTGTTGTCATCCCATCCTGTGTCATTGTTGCCATTCGGAATGCATTTCAATCACAAACATACAAGGGGTTTAAACTTCCAGACTTGAACAATTAAAATTATGACTTACGGTACATTGAAACGTTTATGCCACATGGATATGGCTTCTTCTTTGTCAGGACGCTGATACTCTGAAGCCAATGGTGGTGGAACTTTAATCCCCTCTGTTACCTTGGCATATGTCTGTGGGTCACAAACTACCTCATCACATAGTGTCTTCATGAGTTTGGTAGCATATCCTGAAGTAAAAGTTTTGATGTCCTACAGTTTATATATAGTTATTAACAAATAAATTATATGCAATATAAATTACTTGTGTTTTACTTCTATTTATCATGAAACTTGTCAAACTTTAAAAACAACAAAACAAAACATTGCTTTGATGCTTTTTTGATGATTCACAATACTTCATTGAGTGGGAAATGTCCCTTTGATATAAAAAGTGAGCAACAGCTTTTACAAGTATTGATGACTGTCAAGAGATGATTTGTATTTTTGTGTGTTCAACAGAGTTCAGAGTTAATACTCACTCAGTGTGCCGAGTACTTTCAGCCAGCTGTTATTATTTCAAAAGATGTTTTGATATCAGTGGCCAGAAAGCCATATGCACTGTACGAATATACATATTATTTTCTGAACACCTGAAGTTTACAACTTAAGTGTAGGATCAGTGACCTTTTGATCTAGTATTGAGGACTTATCAGCATATCATGTGTTATTGTTATGGATGTTTTTACAAGTCGGACTAATCAACTAATAGGTTGCGGTAATGTCTTCCAAGAGTCACCAGTCAAACCAGAGACTATTTAAAGATAAGCTAACCTGTGTATTTGTACAATTTGTGTAATTTTTGTTTTAGGATAGAAGTAGCCGTTATATTGTAACCATTTTTAAAATAGTACTAGTAGTTCTTACTATTAAACCAGCTGGTCTTTGACCATTAAACCTAATTCTCTGTCTGCTTGTATATTTTTATCTGTTACAATACTCCACCCTACTATCACCCTTCTGTTTGTAAGAAATTGTTGTGCCAAGTATTTGACCATCTTGTGACAATGATAAAGAGGAGAGTAGCACCATTTCTTAATCTAGGTGTTACATACCATATGTGGCTGGGGCCTTTCTCCTTTGTAAGCTGTAGCCCCCATCCTTTTTTTTTGTACTTGGGGAAAATAATGGTGTAAGAAACTTCACCGGCCAGTGTTTTCACATAAGGGCGACTGCTATTTTCATTATAATGTAGGGCAGCAAGTGAAAGCCTGTAAAATAAAAAAGTAAGATGTCTGTTACTGTCCTATAACAACTTTAAAGCGTTGTATTCCTCAATAAATACAGGAAAGCGAATCACAGGAATAATTCTGTCATGGTATTGTTGATTAATCATGTCAACTAGTGCAGTACCTTGGTTAGGCGTTCATAAAAATGTCTAATTTTGGGGAAATGAGTTTGTTACAATTTATGTGAATCAATGTCCTGAGAAATTTCAGAATAAAACCACAATAAACAAAATTTATCCATCCTTACCTGCTCAGCATACCCATGTACGAGTAATGAGTTGATTTTGGACAGAAATGGAGTACCAGTGAATGGTACGCCTCCACATTTGAAGTTTGATGCAATGGGCTTAACTTCTTGACATCATTTTTGAGACGTGTATTTGTCAGCAGAGTTGAGATTTTTTCTGATGCCTTGGTGCCTAAAGCAAAATAGCAAAACAGTTTTTATTACTCTGTATCTTTCCAAATTTAGACACTAAATTCAACTTTGGGTGATTTGAATATGATATCAATTGTTGCAGTAGACTTTCCCCCCCAGATCATTCCTTGGTATCACCATGTCACTGTGACTAGTTGTTTTCTCCTTGGTTCAAGATGGGGGTAAAAACAAAACAAGAGTTGATGCAAAGTTTTATAATTGTGAAGGTGTTGAGAAGAAACAAGTTTTTATAGTTTGGGTCTTGCAGACATTGAGGTGAAAACAGTTCATCTGTTTGGACTGAAGTTAGTGTTCTTATCTAATTGTAAACAGTGGCCTATTTAGAGAGATATCCTATTATAGGGGTTCTTCTGTTAACACTTGCCTGGTTTGATCCACTTCTTCTTGCGTGATACTGACTCTGGTATGTCTTCATGATCACATCTTGGGAACAAAGAGGAATCATGGTTCTCATGGACATCATGAATGTGGTTGTCAATTGAGAGCCACTTTGCCAACATCAAATCAGGATCACCATCTGGAGTTGAAGAGGCACACCAATACAAATGGTTCGTTATGCTTTTTATCCATCCACGCACTTCTTCACAGTTGGTTTGTTTTGCTAGCTTTTCAATCTTCTTCACCAATCCTGGACAGTAATAATCAGAACAAAATACATTATTTATTGTTGTAGAAAGTAATTGATGTACAGCCAGGGCTGATTTCTTTCAAAACTAAACAACCATAATCAGTGTTTTCTTTTTGAATTGAGCCTCCCTATAAGGACTCTTGTAATAAGGACAAATTGTGGTTTTAGAACACAGATAACAGACATAAAGTGTTAATATCCATTCTCTCACCGATTAAGTCAGAACAATTTCCAATAATAAAAGGCAGTGGTAATATCGACAGAAGTGGTCAGTCCCAAAAGGTGTCCCCGATACAGAGTTCTATAATAGGTGATCTAAATAGGTGACGTAAAGTTTATTTAAACTGTAACAGACAAAAACAACCCAGTGATAACATTCATTTTCCAATTTTAACACCCACCTTTAGAAATGTGCCAAACATCGTAGTAATGTTTTGTTGCTCTACAGTTTTCACGTAACCACTTCTGGATCTGTGGATGTCTATCAGTGATTGCTGTACCAACTTTCAATCCTGCCTCTTCTAGACAAGCAAATGCTCGAATTAATCCCTCCTTCTCCATGCAAAGACTGTTCTTGACCTCATTACTCTGGAAATGAATTCAATAATTGTAAAGCTCAATGAAATGCTAACTTTTGGTGTTGTCAAACTCTGTGCATAAAACCAGACTAGTACAGGTCTGCTTGTGGAAACAAAAATACAATGTGTATTCTGGAAAGTCTCTGGGTCATATTTAAACTTTGTCTTGACTGTGTCTAGTACAAGTTTAAGTAGGATATTGCTGTAGTCAATTCACAAGGACCAAGTGTGCTTCACTACTAAGGTGACTGATAATTTTACACTGAGTAAGAAAAAATGAGTACAAACCTGTACACACTGCTGATCAATTATCTTGTTTATTCTTTCCTCAAGTATGGTGTATGATCCGTATTTGGCAGAGTGTCCAGGTGAATCATTTCTACCATCACCTCCAATGACTAAATCACCTTCCATTGCATGCAAGATGTTGAACCAATGCTGTTGTTCTTCCTTCCATATTGTCAGAATAGTTGGCACCAGGAAACGAGACATATGGTTGTTGAAGGTGGAAATACTGCATGTGACAATATTCATAGCCTTCAATACTCTTAGTGTCTTGGTAGGGGAAGCACCTGTAAACATTATGGCACCACTAAGCTGTAGATTGCCAGCTGGTATGTTACCTTCGTAGGAGGGCTGTGATGACCAGTCCCGTTTGAATTCACAGTCGGGACAGTGCTGCGACACTACAACTTTTGTGCCTTTTCGATATCTCTCCTCAGCAAGGCAGGGTTTATTGCACAACGGACATTTTGCAAACAGTTCCCACAGACAGCTTTTGAAAACTATGTACTTTTCCTCATCAACATGGCAGCCAGAGGAGAAACTGTAGAAAAATGAAACAAGAGAATATTGATGTATGCATACACAATAAGATTGGCTTCCTTGTTCATGTCTAGGTTATCTTTCTATTCCAAATAAATGATGGCCATTAGACATTGACAAAAGTGTCCTCATAACTTTGAAAAGGATATACAAATGTAAAGCACATTCACTTGCATGTCAGTATGAAAATCTTTTTTCAAGGCCACATTTGCTTTGACTACATCTACTACATTAGTACAATCCTCTGTGCAAAAAACAATGACAGGTGCCTCTACGTGAATCACAACCAACATTACATACATGTGCAAACTACAAATTTTGATGTTTATATACTTACTTAAAATTACAATCTTCAAATAAGTCTTCGTCCTCTTCTGGCTCATACGTGGTGTCATTTATAAGCTGGTCATCCTCCTCTTCATCACTTGTGTCACAGAGGTTGGTGACCTGAGTTGAACTTTCTGGCTGCAGCAATGTACAGTTCACAGCAGTGTTTGTAGTTACTGAAGCATCAGTTTGAATTGCTGAATAGAACGAAAATTAATTCCTTAGATTGTATTGATTTTTATGAAAAAACATGTACTCAATTTTTTTTCATAATTCATGATCGGAATGCATGTTTGGAATTCATCATTATAAAATGATTGTCTAGCATACATTCACAGTTATGTAAACATCACTGTATCAAGTGCTATTATAAATGATTACATTCTAAAATGAAAAAAAAGCAAGCCAGAAATAAAATATGCAGTAAAGCAACACTCCATATGATAAACTCAATAATACCTTCTTTTGAAATCTAACAAAACAAAACCTGTAAATAATTTTTAGCAGGTCTGTAGTATTTACTTATAAAATTATTTACCTTTACTACGGAACAGTGGCCTTCTTTTCTGAAAATTAGCCTGACACTTCACTGACCGACAAGTAGCGGCTCCTGGTTGTCTTTCCCACTGTGTTGATGCATCCACCATTACAGGAGTCAATGAGTCAGTCAGCTGTGATGGCATGTCAGTATCTGCCAGAACAGTTGAGTTGGACTCAAGGGGCTGGGGTTTGTGCTCATCACCATCATCATCATAAGAGGAAAAAATCTAAAACCATGAGAGGATCGTAAGTGTTAGGCTAATTTGTAAACAAAGGGACTTAAGAATGAAATTATAACTAAAAAAAATCTCTCAAACGTTTACTCCTCCACCGACACACAACCAAAAATAGTTTTTTCTACAGGCAATGACAATGCCTGTGATATTGTTTCTCAAAACTGCAAAATAATCTGTGAAATCATACAAATAACACCTTAAAGGAGGCCTCTCCCCAGTTAAAAAATCAGTATATTTTTTTGAGGGAGGGGGTCCTAAAAATGGTCAATGTGAATGGGACTTACCATTTGTGTTGCAGAATTGTGATTTGAAAATAGCAGTCATCCAGTTAAATTAGGTTAAACATGCTTGTTTTCATGCAAAAACTTTCTGTTAGACATTAAAAAAAAATAGAAATAAATTTTCAGAAACTCTTACTAAAACCATAACTAAATCAATCAATCAATCAATCAATCAGTAAAAATAAAATTTCCTGTTGATCATGACCCTGGATTATTTCTCTCAAAGTAACAATGAAAGGCAAAACAGTCATAGATTAACTTAGCAGAAGGCATGCAGTAGTTTTTTGTTTTCATGCAAAAACGTTTTGTTAGACATTTAAAAAATAGAAATAAATTTTCATGAACTCTAACTAGAACCATATCTAAATCAATCTAAGTCAAGGCATTTGACAAAAATACATTATCTTTAAAATCAATGAATCTTTTAGGGGTTGCATGCAAACATAACTCCTCTCAATTTATTCAAAGAAAAAGAAAATTCTTACGCGTAATAGTTCCCTTTTCCTGAAAGCACCTCTTGGCCTTTTAGGAGCACTGGGGGTGTTGAAGTCCAAAGGTGGTGGATCCGTCACCATGTTGACTGTGGCAGGTGCATTATCACTAATATCAGCATTGTCGACGGTAGGCACGGGCGAAACAGTGGCATATGCACTACCAGGGTTACCCCTAGCAACATATACAACACTGTCATTCTCTGTGAGATTTTTGATTCGATTTGCTGGCGATGCCCGAGTTCGGCAAGTTCCTTCGGGATACTTCGTGGGAACTTGCCCAACTTTCAGTTGTAACATGTCAGCCCCCTTCATCCTCCAAGCTGTCAAGTTTTCGTAACACTTCTCTTCGAAGTGGTCACTGCATATTCTTGAATATTTCGTCACCCCTTTCCAATCCGCTCGGGTTCGCCGAACAAACCGCTTCCACGCATTTAAAGTGGCTACAGAATCCTTCTGATGCGTCGGAAACTCGTGTAGCGTACGTACATGCTTCCATGAACTTTTGCTACACCCGTAGACAACACATGTGTATACCATTATACTAACTGAATGGTCAAAACTGAATAGAATTCAATGACACTTAGCGAACAAAGGGCTTATGGAGGCCGCCATTATTTAAACTGACGAACATGTAAACCTTTCATGACGTCACGCGCTGCACGCATGCGTCGTCTACATTTCACTCAGCGTTTTCAGCGATCGTGTCAAAAAGTGATTTTGAGACAAAATAACTCCGAAACAGCTGGGAGAGCATCAAAATGAAAAGTAGTATATTGCTAAATAATAACTAAATATAACTTAAAGCCTTTACAACTCGAAAAAAAATTGGGTCTGGAATTCTCCTTTAAAGGAAAACGTGTGAACATAGGTTCACCACCAGATTCATCGTCTACTAGGTCTAGTCATGGTGGTCATGACACAGAGTTTACGGAAGCATCCAATGAGGAATCTAACGAAATGAGTAGTGGAAAATATGCTCGTCGGCGAGTTAAAGTGAAACGGAAACATGTGAACATACTTTCACCACCAGATTCATCGTCGAGCACGAGTGATACAGACGCCGAGTTGAAAATTGCCAGATGGGTATCACGATTTCGAAGTTGTACATCCACGGAAACATCCAATGAAGAATCTAAGAAAATTAGATTTACGAATTACCCCAACAGGGCACAGACTGTTCGAACGCTGTCGGCATCAGGAACGAAAAATCGACAGATCATGCGTGCGTTGCATGTGACAGAAATTCCCTTTTCATGGCCAGATTTCAGGGATTACGGAGCGCTATCACAACTTGAGGTGCATTCTTTATGTCCTGTGATGCAGTGGTTGTTAGATGGAGTGAGTGTCACTACTCCAACCGGAGACACTTTGGTAGTCAACACCGTCGCTGTACCTGAGGCTGAAAAGAAATTAATATGGAATGAACTTAAAGGTAAGGTCGTCATTCTGAAAATAGTAATTTACTACGTACTTCAGGGAGCCTTCAGTAATGTGTGTGTTGGGGTGGGGGTGGGAGGAGGGTACTTTTATTTTATAAACAGATCTCGGGGGAGAGCTGTATTATGGGATAAGAAGAGGCTCACAGTTTACTTTAACTCAGTATATACAAATATATATACATTTTGCCCTGTCATGTTTTTACAACAAACATGTGACATGTTACAAATGTTGTCATTACATAAGACAGATATTACAATGTAAAAGGGAGAGATGGATACTTTACTGTAATACTCTATGTTAAATGTGACCTTCCCCCAATTTCCATTTTCTAATATACTGTATGGCCCTTCCCCCAAAGACCAATTTTGTTAAAAGTGACCCCTCATTACCCTTGTAATTACTGAAGGCCCTTAGCTAACCAATGTCAATATACTGTCATGACATGAAATGTCAGAAACTTGATAGCAATTATTAGACCGCATATCAGACCAAGTTTTCTAACCAGCCGACCCATCACATCAAACATTACACTGTCTCATGCTCATCGTACAATGTAATATGAGATTTTAGACTCTAACTTACATGTAGACATTATTAGATGACATTATCACTGATCGAAACTAATCCACTGGACTTGTCGAGTGCTAAACACACACATACCTGACAATTTTACAGAAAAAAAAACATTCATTACTGTAATGGTAGATTCAAAACAGTTACGTTTATTACAAAATTAAACAAATATCCTTAAAATAACAGTTATCAGAGATACATGTAGTGCTAGGATTTTTAAACCAATAGCCACAATCTTCATTTGTAGTGAAAAATACACATTTTTTTAAACACAGCTCTAGAGTCTAGGCATCTTATTAGCCACACACTATATTATTACATGAATAGAAACAAGATTGCCATGAACACACAGTATCAATACATTAACTAGTAGTTTATTTCAGAATACAAGAATATTTCAACGTACAACACATATTTATTTGTCATTACTCATGAGATCTTCATCATCACTTTGAGCAGTATCTCCTATTACTTTCATTGCTTTGGATAACACTGCTATGCCATCTTTCAAAACACTTATATCATCTACTACCTGAAGTGTCATCTTGTCTTGTTCTTTGTTTAACATTTTATACACATTCCGTCGATCCTTCTGCAGAGTCCACCTATTGAATGATTCTTTGACATTGAAAGTTTCGATAGAGGGACCCTCAATATTTATTTTGATTAACCTGCTTACAGACCCAGTTCTGAGTAAATTTCTGTGGTCAGTTTTAACTAGGTTGTATTGACTAAATCCTCTTTCACAGTCAACAGATGTTGAAGGACTGATCAATCCAATACTTAGAAATACAAATATTTCGATATATCTCAGAATCATTCAAGAGACAAAGTCTGTAGAAGTCTTCCATTGTCATGCCCCGACTACCTGTCATTAATTGTTTGACAATTAAACATTCCATTTTTGTGCTGTCAGGATCTAGTAGAGCCTCAAATACTGTTCCCTCCTCATTTGTCTTCGATGATCCAAAGTGTTTATTTAGTCTATCAATCTCTTTCGTTCCATAATTCTGAAACTCTGGACAATCACTGTCTGGCAAATTGCTGGGTTCAAAGATACCAAATGCTACCATGATATCAGAATCAGGAAACCTGTTTTTTAAGTTTTCAACTACTTTATCAATGAATCTGACCCTAACATTTTCAAATTCCTTTATGTCTTTTTGTCTGTCTTTTATTTTATGAGACAAAAATTGTGACACTCCATGCTCAGGAGCCTCCTTTTGGCACTTGTGTCAAGAAATAAATCAATGCACTGCCTGGGACTGTTTTGAGACCTTCAAGCGCTGCAATGAAAGCTGTCATTTTACAATGTACAGTTGCATAGATAAGATTCATTTTCTGTAGACTTTCACATAACTTACTCAGAATTTCAAGTGAATCTTTGAGAAATTTGAAACTAGCAATTTGTTTCCGAAAACCTGCTGCCCTGAAATCATTTGTCAGATTTTCAAAACAAGTAATCAAACTATCAATACAGACATCTATGGAAGAAGCCACAGACCTGTGAAATGACAACCACCGAATATGAAAAACATGTTTATGAGTCCTTCAGTAACTCTTGAATACTTTTATGATTTCTGAGATTTTTAGGTGGGTAGTGGAAATACTTGAACAAAGCATTCACTATCTCTTTATATTTCACTAAGTATTCAACTAAATCTGCAGCATTGAGCTAGCCAATGATTACTCAACATGAATGGATTTACAAATTTCTTAAATCTAGCAGAAACCCCATTTTTCACACTACATGTAGTTGAAGCGCCCTGTTGCTACAATGTCACCCCAATATTACACACACACATAACTGCCAGGTGTACACTGCCAGCAATGCGACACACCATTATCAAGTTCACCATTGTGTCATTACTTATCAGTTTTTTCTTTAGCTTTCCCGCAACCATTACTGCCAATGCAGCCGAGTAACATTGCTTCTTGATCTGCCCGAATGTAAGCTGTAATTGAAAAAGAAGGTGATAAAGCCAGCAAGAAAAAAAAAATGTTCTCGGAATAGATTCGCCTCATATTTTTATTTTTTTATTTTTTTCGATTGAAAATGTTGCACTGCATTCTCATAGTTCTGTTAAGTTGATGTTGTTTAGTCTCTGGTCAAATCAAAACACATATTAAACTGATTGCCTTGAATAAATTTGTAGACAATATGTTATGTTTGCTGTCTATTGTATTGCACTAACTCGCATACTGATTTTAATGTGAATGTCAATGGTCAGTGGCCACTTTCCCCATAGAAACGCAACCCACGCCTACAAGTTTTAACCCTTGCTGGGACATGATCTTCAAGTATGTGCAATTTTGGAAGACTGATGATGATGGAAAATTCCTTCTGCAGTACTGCATCAGGGCCGTCACATTTTCTTCTGAAGAGATAAAAAAGAGTACAAGAAGGAAATCATAAATTATTTTACATACAGAGCTCCACAAAAAGCTTCAAGAATTTTTGGGCGATGCAACTGAAATCTAGGAACGATGTAACAAATACAATAAATCTAGACAATGATAGAATGATCTGTGTTATAATGAAAACTAACACTAAATTTGTACACTAATATCATAAGTAGGCAAAGCCCATAAGCTCACGCAGGGTAGATTCATTTGTGACCGACTGCCTCACGATGATATTGTAGACAGCGCCCTCCATGTAGAGAATGTGCACAGTATATACTGGTAGAATGTGCATGGGTAGTCCTTGCACTGCAATGCATCCTTGGATAAAACCACCCAAAAAACATTGCATATAGTATATATAGGACATGTATGTGTACTAGTCATTGAGCTGCCGCTATGGGGCTACTATTACATTGGAAAGGAAATTGTTAAGCCAGCTTACCTAACTTGGCAATCTCTATTTCATTCAGTATTCTGGATACTGAGTACAGATTGTGACATTCTCCAAACAACAGTAGTAGTAGTTGGTAAGTTGACCTGATAATTTCAGCTTCTGGAAGCAAATCAGGACAAACTCGCTCAACACAACTACTTACTGTAGAAAACAAAGAGCGGATAACTTCTGGCTGAATGTGGGATAGAAAAAAGACTTGTTATGATTGGCAAATAGAAAGTTCTATTTTTTGTGTTATAGAACTGTAGGACAATACTACAAGGTTAACTGACATAGATCAACTAATGACAATGAAAGAACATGTACAGTTAAGTTTTAAATTTTAGCCTAGAGACATGTGCTTGACATGGTCATTTGTGAACAATGATACCGAAGTCTACCACACATCACAATATTGTTATGTCAGAACTATTTGAAATAAGAAAGTCTTTACATTTTGTAATGAGGGCAATTGATACATTTCAGTGGGTGGAGTTGGGCTATTTGTATTGCAAATCAACAAATATCAAATACAGCATGTTAAAACCTTACCTGTACTTGTCTTGTGTTCATCTTGGTATAACCTCTTTCTCACCTAAAATTTTCAAACAAATCCTTATCATCCCATGTTTTTAAAACAACCTCTTCCCACCAGTTCGTGCTACGATGACAGGACCAAATCATCCAGTGTACAGTCATTGTCAAGGGTGCACTTGCCAGCATTGACAACAAAAACATTAGATTTTCACTTTCATTCCTGGATCGCTCTCATTCCTTTGATTCATCATCATCAAACATCTCTTGAGTATGTCTTATTCTCTTCAAATGACTCTGATGGGACAGTGTTGACCTTCTACAACAGAAAAACCGCATGAGGAACATCAATGGAACAATTTTAACCGGCGTCTTGATAGGGTAGAGGGCGCTGTGACTTTGGAATGTTACGCTGGGTCCATCATCTCACAAAGCATGTGTGAAAGCAGGCAAATTAACGAACTGTTAATACTGATAATCTTTAATCACTTAGAGTGCTCTAGATATCTCAGTGTGAAGCCCCTATAAGTTTACGTCTGATTTGGTTAATTTACATCTTTTTTTTCTGATTGATATCTCCAAATCAGCATTAATCTGAGTGTTATAGGGCTTCACACCTTATCAGTACCGGGTCTGTTCTACATTTCCAGACTTTTCTGAATGCTGATCTTCCCAGTAGTGTATGTTCTTCTTTTATAGTAAAAAAAAGCAAATGTTAACTATGTTTATGACTGAAAGTGAACACACTAATGATTTATTACATGACAGAAGGAATATATCTATCTACCATGTACATGCATTTTATGTATGTGATGTCGAAATGCCCACACATCAAGGTTGACAGACATGGTCAAAAATCTATAATTCCAATATTAATTATTATTGAGCCAATTAAGTTGAAATTTGATGGGAACGTTCTTAGTGCTGTTTAGATTAAGAATAGCTCCTGACATGATGATCCCATTAGTGATATGCAAAATACGTCTAAAATGTGTCTAATGTACGAATCATAAAGGCATCGATCTGTACTAAGAAGGGTTGGAAATAGATTCAAAGGTGAGAAATTCAGTTGTCCATTAGATAACTGAAATATTAAGTACAGTTGTCACAAAAGGCAAAAGAAGCCACTTTGAACTACAAATGTAAGAAGGTGAATAACAGTGTGGGATTACCGATAGTGCCGTAGGGGTGTCTGAAGGTGTCAGCCCACGATGCCCTGTTGAGAACCCTGTTGTAACTACATGTATGATGAAACTTGTATGAAAATATCCAATTTTCACCCTTCCCTATACAGAGTCATCTATGTTGAAGGTGGCGTCTGCAGTGAAAAAAGGATTACAAGGTAGAAGTTCCAGTGATATCACCTCTGACTTGATAACAGAGATAATCCTGGTAAGTAAATAACATGCATGAGATGATGTGTGCTTGTAAACAGAATGTGTAATATTCTACACAGCAGTACTTTGAAAGGTCCACGAGATCAAATCAATATTGAAAAAAATTGACTCTTTCAAATATCCATACAAATCATGCATTCTGAAGTAAACTGGCAGAAACATCAATCTGTATATGAGATACATACCAAGTATGTACATGTAATGTTCTCTAAATGTGGTGTTTTCTATGAGCCCTTTAGTTTACTAAACTTTTTGACTTAATTTATAAATTTACTTGATTTTCAAAAGCCAGAAGAAACCCAGATCATGCATTAACCGATTTCAACCAAACCTGGCACAAAGGTAACATTCTCTGTGAGACATACAAACTGAGTATGCACATCACTTTGTTTTGGGACCAAATCAAATATGGCTGAATGGCATCCATTTTTGTTGTTAAATTTCACAATATGCATCATAACTTGTACATTTGTAGTTGTAATACGTAGTGACTACATTCAAGTGTCTACATCCATAATATTAAATGTAAAGCTGTCTTTTAAGACCTTTAACTTTAAGTCAAATAGCCAAATTGGGTTTTGTCAGGGTTCGCATGGTCCTGGAAAACCCTGGAATTTCAAACCCTCCCTGGAAAAGCCTGGAAAAGCCTGGAAAAATGCTCCCTACCCCTGGAAAACCATGGAAAATGATTGTGATCGATTAATATTGATGATCGACATGTCTGTGCTTGAGCCACCCATTCATATGATTCACTACACTGAGTCTTTCGCCACCACAGTGAATCACGCTGATTAAACTCAGACAGTCAACCAACTGTGCCTATGTGTAGTTGAATGGGCGCCGCAATGTTTGTTTTGATCTTGCGTATTGCTACTCCGAGTTCAGTCATCATTTCAGCGAAGAATTTCCATGTTAAAATTGCGAAAATGCTAATCATCTTACACAATCAAACACACAAGTTGGGGGACTGTTTCTTCGACTGAAGACCTTTTCTGATCTGCAGTAGCTGATTTCAGTCAAACACACAAGTTGGGGGACTATTTCTTTGACTGAAGGCTTTTTATGATCTGCAGTAGCTAATTACAATCAAACATGGCACAGAGGTGACCTATCACTTTTGACATATACATCATGTTTTGCCACTCCATATTTGCACTTTGGTCTACTCAGAACAACCCAAAAGTAAAATTGACGTACAAGACTGACTAATAACTATTCATCATATGTAAAACAATCCAGAACCCACTCAGTTTTTGGCTTGATCATAGAAAATTGGCTACACTACAATTTCTGTGGAATTGTAATCAATGAATTCAAACAGTTACTTCTGTATGTGACATCACATCTGTAGTATTTGTAGGATTCAAAATGCTCAAGTTTTCTCGGTTTCTCGGACAAATTGCTATTAAACAAGAGTTTGACCTTTCACCTTTTTATATATGTAGGTACAACATGGGTGCAACCTTTCACCTCTTGTCTATCCTAGGTTTGAAGGCCAAATCTGCATATCAATAAGGGTTGGGTTAAAGGGAAACACCACTCCCGGAGATAAAGACATTTTTATGGTTTTGGAGTCATGCATGAGACTACCATAATTTGCTGATGGTAGCCCACTCGGGCTATCACTGATTATGTGATGAGGATGGAAGATTTATGGATATGAAAGTATGTTAATAATACAAATATTTCCAATAGAGGAAATCTGTTTTCAGTTCGTGAATATGGGACTACAGGTCACAATCCTTGGGCTCCCAATTTCTGAAATTGGTGACCAACAAGGAATCCCCCAAAAAGTTAATTTCAAGTCCTGTGGAGGTATTTAGTGATTTTTACATCACCCACAATTACTTGCCATCTCAGAGAAACATTAAGTTGATCTTGTGCATTTATTGGGTATCTTTGCTATTGGCTGTTGCATCATGGGAGATAGCAGAAATACATTATTCAATACTTGAACACTTAATATTCCTGAAAGCTGTTTCACGCTGACATGCGTAGCATTTCATACTTTATATCAAAATCAGTTACAAATGAGGTGAATGTTGACAGAAAAACAACATTAAAAACAAATTTCTGATAATTCTATGCTACCATGATAAACATGTACCTTTGTGGTATTAACTGCATATACAATGTAATTAGTTTCCCATGGATTTTATGCACATGTATTAAGATACCCTGGGGAAATTACATGTACAAGTTCCATTGATTCTAGATAAATATGTACATTTGTAAGAAAATAAAAACTTTACCAGAATGTATCTATTCTCATAAATTATCATTATTCATGTGTATACAGGCCTAATAAACCCTAATTACTTGGCTCTGATTACCCAACCCTCCATAGTTTTTCATGCTGACCCTAAACTTTGTTGTTTACATGTTCGAGAAAAAAAATAATAACATTGCAAAAATTGTGAATTCTGGCAAGAAATAGTGGATGCAGACACTGACATCAACTTAAAAAAGGCAATATAAAACTGTTCTTCTAATCTGTAATGGCTGTACATCTGATGGGAAGAACCCAATAACACAGATACCATATGGAAAACAACTGAAAACATGACTACCTGAACTAGACACTCGCATATATGAATAAATATATATGAAAAAATCAAAAAAAAAATCTACCTACCCCACCTATTCTAAAATTAAGCGTAATCTGAACCACACAGTTTCTTTAGGCCTTATAGTAACACCCTGTACTTTGCACATGTATAGTCTGATATATGTACATGTATATAGTGATATATTTCATTGAAATGTCTATAACCCCAAACAGTCAGCTTTCTTTTTAAATCTTTACCTTCCCTTGATCTCCAAATTGATCAATAAATTATAAAGTTTTGTATCTAGCAACACCATTCAAATTAACACAATAACTTTGTCATAAAACGCACAATTTCCCTTACAGAAATAACCTATAGGCGACCTATAGAAATGTCTATAGGCCGGCCTATAGGATCCTATAGAGAATACGGCGTATGCCGGTTATCGAACTTCCGGTTGTTTCGCAGGAAAGTATCGCGAGAGGGCGCACCATATTTGACAAAGTGAGGGCCAGAATTGTCGTCATGGCATCTAATAGTATGGCGATGTATTAAGCTGTCAACAAAATGGGCGTAAAAGAACTCCGTGCATTCAGAAAAGAGTGGAAAATTACTACTTCTAAATCTACTAGATATCGCCAGAAATGCTGCCAACCTTGGTCTTGAAACACTAGAAAATGATAATTTTCTGAGAGAACGGAAGAGGAGACGAATAGTGGATGTCAAGCATCAAAAGATAGAACTAATCGACAGTGGAAACATTGAAAGTTGGACGGAGGACCTTCGAAATATACCTGATGTAGACATGATAAACATATTTCTTTACCTTACTGGTGTCTTTTGCTGGACAAAAGAACGATTAGAAAATTACAAATCTGACAACAGCTTCCAATCTGATTAAAATCCGATGTAGATGTTGGCTGATCGTTCATTGCTATTTTACCTTCGTTATTTTGCCTGAATTGACCTTCTTGGTACATGTTTACATTTTTTAGCCTGCCTGATCGCCTCCTCTACGATCAGGCTATTAAAGAAATGTAAACATGTACCAAGAAAAATAATATCAGGCAAAATAACGAAGGTAAAATAGCAATGAACGATAGCCGACATCTACATCGGATTTTAATCAGATTGAAGAGCTTCCAGCTACAGTCATTGCAATATTGAGAGTTCGGTCGACAATTACCAAGCCACATGTTACAACTGATGTCGCCGCATACTTAGGCCTTTCTTGTTTATTAGAACAGTGGTGTAGCACCACGGGTGAAATCATAAAACTTTGTCCGGAAAAAACCATTTCATGTACTGGTTATAAGTTGGCATAAACATATTTGTATTGATATACTCAACTGTACTATCACACTTTGGTTAGCTTGCTATTCTTCATTCAGGACCATCAGTGTATAAAAAACCCCATTGAAGTCGGCAACGAATCATAAATATTGTTATTGTGATTGATGTACCACACCGCCCACCCCTTCAATGAATCGGCCTTCCATGTAACGTTTACGTGGTTCACTCATCATAACATGTCTTATACCGATCTGATTAAAATCCGATGTAGATGTCGGCTAATCGTTCATTGCTATTTTACCTTCGTTATTTTGCCTGAATTGACCTTCGTGGTACATGTTTACGTTTTTGTCCTGATCGGTAGAGGAGGCGATCAAACATGTACCACGAAGGTCAATTCAGGCACAATAACGAAAGTAAAATAGCAATGAACGATTAGCCGACATCTACATCGGATTTTAATCAGATTGGTTTTATACAAGCTGCAATAACTGTAGCGTATATTGTGATTTTGAGGGTTCTTTCCTCTGTTTTTGTACCTTTTTCCGTTCCGAGGTTTGACTGGAAGCAATCGCTACAATTTCTCCAACGGTAACGCAAATGGACGAGGTCACACTGAAAACGTGAGTGAGATGTCAGTGTACTACCCGTTTCAAAATGTTGCTACTTTTGGGTTTTCCTCACGTTCGAATTGCAGAGCCAAACTTACGCGAAATATTAGGAGAACGAGAGGTTAATTTGCTATTTCGTTATTTGATGGGCGATAATGCAATATTATAGCGTAAAGTTACGGGGAATGACAGAAAATCTTTAGTCAGTGGTTACGATGCCTAGGCTATAGACTCTATGCTTTGCCACAATGCTCTACAATTCTGGCCCTCACTTCCGGTTCTAAAACAGCGCCCCTAGTGGCCAAACAATCATATCTTTTATCTTTTCGGGGCTTTTTCGATAACCGGAATACGGCGTATTGGGACGTTTCGCCTATAGGTTTCTATAGGCCCGCCTATAGATGTACATGTATATAGGTCTGCCTATAGGTTTCTATAGGCCAGCCTATAGATGTCTATTGGTTTCTATAAGCCAGTCTATAGGTGTCTATAGGTTTCTATAGGCCATCCTATAGATTTCTATAAGCCAGTCTATAGATATCTATAGGTTGGCGTATATGTTTCTATAGGCCAACCTATAGAAACCTACAGGCAAGCCTATAGATGTCTATAGGCTGATGTATAGACATCTATAGACACGGTCACACCTATCGGCCATCATATATATATATATATATATATATATATTATATATATATATATAAATTAATTCAGTGTAAGAGGTAAATCATAAACTGAAGGAAAAGCGCTCAATACTGAGAAGTAGAGCTGTATTACACAAAATACACAAGTTATGGTACGGAGCCGTTACTCAGAGTTTCACGCTTGAATGCGATCTTTGGACGACTAAGTTTTAACGGAAATTCAAGTGATTGAATTCGAACTCGCAGAAGAACTGGTACCCGGATGTGATGCGCGTTGAGGTTTGACATGGTGGAATGAAAGAATGTATTTGTTTTCATGGCGGCACTTTGAAATCAGTTCTGATCGTTTATTAAGGAGTCCCAATTTATTTGCACTGATGATAAACATCTTCTCTGTAAGACACAGGTTGCACCTTTTTGTTGCATTAGAGTAGACGGCTGCATGGGCAATGATAGCCCAGTTGATGGAATACTGGTGGCCCGACTCCTTTATTTTCCAGACACACTTTGAAAGTTCAGTACAATTTCCATATTTGTTATTGGCGAAAGAACACTTATGGTTGCCGTAACGCGTTTTGAAGCTGTTTTCTGTTTAGCCAATGTAGGATTTGGTATCTCTGTTGTTTATTTTGACCTGGGCCCTGTAGACGATATTATCTGATTGGCATTTCCCATCAAGCGGGCAAGTTGATTTATCACGACAGTTGCATGTCCCTATGGGAGCTTCATTTCCGCGTTTAAGGATCATAGTATTGTGAGCTTTAATGATGGAAGCCATGTTATTCATACAACTGTAGCTCACTTTCACATTCCCCTTGTTGAAAATTTAATGTAACTTGTGCTCCTTAGGGAAGTGACGGCCAAGAAGTTATTGCTTACGTTTTGACTGTATGGGGGATTAAACCAGATGACATTACATTTCCTATTTCTCCGTCTCTTGATAGTGTCAATTCTATCTGTGTAAGCAAGGTTATCTTTATAGCCACTTGCTTTGAGTGCGTCATCATAGAGGGGTGCTGCCTGGTTGAAAACATTATGATTACATGAGATGTCACACAGTCTTATATTTATGGCTGCTGGGAGATGCTTGATGATAACTGGTGGGTAATTTGACTGTGAATTGATGTAGACTGGGTTGTCGTTTGGTTTTCTGTATGGGTAATATTTCCCACTGGAAAGGTGTAATACGATATTGAGGTAATTTACAATTTTCAGGTTAGCTTCAATGGTTACTTTCAGACCGATGTCATTGAAGATCTTTGTGATATTTTTCTTTATCTTCTCTGCCTTGTTACCCGATATTTTGTGGAAAACAGCTAAACCGTCATCCCTGTATAGACCTACATGGTCTTTAGAGTACTGTGATGCAATAGTACTTAGGATGTAGGAACCCACTAGTTCGCAAATCTCGGCTCCATCATAACTTCCCATAGTCACGTCAAACATATCTTTGTTGTCTCTTTTAACCCATGGAATGTTATCATCAAATAGGAGAGATTTCCTGGCGTGCATAAGAATTTCTATATCATGATCTGAGATATCAACATGTTGTTTCGCGAAGCTTAATGCATTATGTAAGATATTTTCTGTTATAGATGGATAAAAATTAACGATGTCGAAGATGATGAACGTACAATTAGGTTTATCTGGTTATTTGGTAAACCAATCAATCACAGATGCCGTATTTTTCCACTGATTTACCCCAGTGGAAGACCTGATCTTTGCATTTATTCTATCATGAATTAGTTTACTCACTCTACCCATTTCACTCTTTGTAGGATTGATCAATCTGCAGGTAGGGTTGTTGGCGAAGTTGTCTTTATGATCTTTGAGAGTGATAAAAGCTTGCCTCTTTGCCATTATCTCCATTCAGCATTCTGTCGTCAAGATTGAGGTCAGAAGATATTCTTTTGGCATCCGTGTTGATTTCATCATACATTGTTAGGATCTGACATCCAACGTATCAAAAAAACTGACAAGATGTTTATTCCGGCGGATAAGACACGTAACTTCTATCAAGTTGAAAACAACAATATGCAAAGCTCCTTAGAGACAACATCACGAAGACATACAAGAAAGCAGACCCAACAATGTATGATGAAATTAAGTATTTCGAGCTCTGAAATGGTAGCATATTTCATAAAGATAATGTCGCAAATTCTTACACCAATGAATAAACATTTGAAAGATTGATTAAAATATGCCAAGCAACAAGACCACATCCATAATACAAAACCACATCAATAATAAAAGTCAAATAAATTGCAAAGATTACAACTATGTTGGATAGGCAACTCGATAGTCATTCAGCAAATGAAAACATATACCTAACATGGCTCATGTATGAATAGATGTTTTGAAAAACAATACAGTTGTGATTCAACACCATTGGCGCTAATTTCCTTTATCCAAATTTGAGAGAATTCGGTCTACTTAAAGTGGCCATATGGATGGGAATTTGATATTTACTTTGGATTTTTATTTGATAAAACAGCTTCACTGCGTTTTTCTACTTGAAAAAATAATGTGAAATAACATATACCAAGTCCATGTTCACATCTCTATAAACATCCATGCTGATCAATCTCTTTCCCACAACTGTAATTGCTTTGATGGCAAGTGGTGCTTGATATATATGTTTGTTGGTTTCTTCACTGTGTCCTAAATGCTTGTAGATGTAAGCTCTGTCTTGGTCAGTGACATCCATGAGAGAAAACTTTGTGCTCATGCACATAGTGGCGGTTTTTCGTAGCAGTAATATTTTGCCAGTTTTCTAACTGCAACTCTTCGCACACATTGTTAAGGGCATGCTAGCCAGACATATGACTGTTAGACTGGCCTGTACTTGGGAAAAGAAACTTGTTACTTTCAGCAACACTCGCATTTTTCCTTGTTTCCTTATCAGTCAGTAACATCAAAGCTGCATGTGTGTCATCAGGGGGGAACAGGATTGGTACCAGGTGCTTGACACCTTTCCCACTTTGGTAAGACACTTTCAGGTCACCTGCCAAGGCTTTATCAAGGGGATCAAGGCCTTGCATTTGTAATTGATCAAGCCATGCTCCCTTATCAGCATCGACCCAGTCTTGTATCATCAGTCTACTTGGCTCACCGCCTCTTCTAGCATTGAACAAAGTTAGTCGAGCAATAACCAGGTCTCGAAGTTCTGTAAACCTGTGAATATCAACAAAACTAAGTTCATCTTTGACAAGTTCTGTCATTCGGCTTACACTATATTCTTTTATCTTCTTAATATCTGCCTCTGTGGGTTGTGCCTCAGGTCTTCTCAGTTTCTTCTCTCTTGCTTGGTTTAATGCAGAGGTAGCATCACCAAATATCATGTCTGAATTGAGTTGCAATACAGCTAGAAATTTATCGATGTCTTCTGCATGATGATGATAGTGATGATGATGCCATGTTTGTTGTTGTGTATGTGTCAATCGCCTCTTCTAGATGCCGAAAGTTATTTCTTTTGAATAAATCACCAACATTTCCATCCTTTGATGGTAGTTCACCCAAAGATTTTTCTGCTTCCTGAACTCTAATGTACAGATTTCCAAGTCTTCTCATATCCGACATCACAGACTTTCGTACTTCAGCTTGTTTGTCTAGCTTTCTTCTTTCCTTATGCCACAATCTCTTGCCAATACTTATCACTACGCCACAATCTCTTGCCAATACTTATCAGTACCGGGTCTGTTCTACACAATCTCTTGCCAATACTTATCACTACGCCACAATCTCTTGCCAATACTTATCACTACGCCACAATCTCTTGCCAATACTTATCACTACGCCACAATCTCTTGCCAATACTTATCACTACGCCACAATCTCTTGCCAATACTTACCAGTACCGGGTCTGTTCTACACAATCTCTTGCCAATACTTATCAGTACCGGGTCTGTTCTACACAGCTTGCTGGATGGTAAAGTTTCGCGAAATCTGGACAGAACATCTGTGGCATCTTTTTCCAAGACTTCAGCATGTTTCAGCAAGGTTGTGGGAATTGCAGGCCCACAAACAGCTGCATCAGAGTGTGACAAACATGTTTGTTTGTGACGGCTGATGTAACGTCTTGCATAAAATCCAGAGCACAAACTGCACAACACTAATGAAGAATTATCTTCCTTGAATTTGGAAAGTCTTTCTCTGAAAAATGTTGGTTCCTCATCTTTTGCTTTCACAATATGTTTTGTTGTTTTATACCTTCCTTCTTCATTTTTTGGAATTCAATATCACGCTCACTCTTTGGGAGTGCAAGTGCCCTTTTGACCCTCTCTTCATTTTTATGTTTCTCCTTTATGTGTGCAGATAGTTTGGATTTTACTTTCTCGCAAAAAATACAATATCGGTATGGCTTCTTTTAAAGGTATGTTTGTGATGCTGGGGGTGATTGTTGTGTTTTTGTTTCCTCTGATGATGGGGGTACTTTTTGTGTTACTGTTTCCTCTGACGATAGGGGTACTTCTTGTGTTACTGTTTCCTCTGATGATGGAGGTAGTTCTTGTGTTACTGTTTCCTCTGATGATGGAGGTAGTTCTTGTGTTACTGTTTCCTCTGATGATGGGGGTACTTCTTTTTTTATTATTAATCTTTATTTATTAATCTCGATAACTCCATAGGTTTTTAAACCTCTTTTCGTGGAGGTCGAGATACATCAAAATACAAAATAACAACACAATAAAATACACGGCAATACAGTGCACTACAAATAATCAATACCAAACAAACACTTAAAATTGACATAGGTGACAATCAATAGAGGAATAAAATTTCAATAGACTGTTTAAAATACATTTACAGATACAATAAGAACAATTGACTTAAAATGATTCATCCATATACTTTGTAAATAAGAAATTATAGCAATCCCTCTTAAAAACATCAACTGCATCTATTTTACGCAAATGTACAGGTAGATTATTAAAATCTTTGGCTCCTCTTACTGTAAATAACTTTTTTAAAAACTCAGTTTTAGCTCTAGGTATTTCTAAAAGGTGCTGATCAACTGACCGTAAATTTCGTGTGGGACAGTATAGGTTAAACAGAGCATTTACATTATCAGGTGCAACTTTTTTTATAGCTTTAAATACAAGGACAAGTCTGTTTAACTGTAGTTTTAATGTCAGGGGTAACCATTTTAGACGAAGATAAAGATCTTTTGTTGGTACTGTATGATCAGTGTCTAGAATTAATCTCATACAGCGTCTTTGAATACGCTAGACTAATACTTGAATGTTAACAGCCGATGTAGTACCCCACACATTAGAACAGTAGCATAAATAGGGTAGAATAAAGCTACAGTAAAATATTTTTCTGGAATGTACTGTAAGGAAATGTTTCATTCTCGAAAAAAGATATAGATTTGGCTTAACTTTGGATTCTATATACCTTATGTGATCAGACCACTCCAGGTTATGCTGTAACATGACACCAAGTAATTTTTCGCTCTTTACACAATCTAATTGTATATTATTAACAGAAACGTCAAGACACTGTGTATGCAAGTGTGATCGTTTTTGTACAGTTGTAATCAACATCGATTTAGATTTGGTACCATTAATACAGAGCTTATTGTCTGAGACCCAGCGACTAATACTCGTTAGATCTTTGTTAATTGCTGATGTAATTTTAACAATGCTGTTATCAGAAGCATATACGGTTGTGTCGTCAGCAAATGATATGGAACTGGTATCATTCAAATATAAAGGTAAATCGTTGACATATGTAATGAACAACAGGGGTCCGAGAATCGAACCCTGTGGGACACCAACATCTACATTTGTAATATCAGAACAATGATCTTTATATTTCACATATTGTTTCCGATGCGTCAAATATGAATTAAAAAATAATGATGCATGATCGGTACAACCGTATAGTTTGAGCTTTGAAAGCAAAATTTTATGATTGACCAAATCAAATGCTTTACTGAGATCTAAAAGTACGGCACCAGTCAGATTCCCTTTATCTATTTGTTGCGACCAATCACTTACGAGAGAAGTCAAAGCTGATTCACATGAGTGACCCGCTCGAAACCCTGATTGGTTACTGAGGAACAGATTATTGTAATCCATATATGCACTAAAACTTATGAATGTGACATTCAAAGATTTTCGATAGCACAGGCAGAATACTAATTGGTCGATAATTACTTAGGATGTTTTTTGGTCCCTTTTTATAGACTGGGACTAATCTAGCTAGTTTCCACATAGAGGGGAAATGAGCTCTATTAATACAGTGATTGAGTACACCAGTAAGAGAAGGTGCAATAACATTCGCTGACATCCTTAGAAACTGAGCTGAAATACAATCAGTACCAGTGGACTTTTTAGTGTCTAGTGACAACAACTGAGATGTAACAAAATCCTGCGACAGAGATGGAATATTAAAAAATGAGACCGGACTTTTACGCATATCAACTAATTCGATAATCTTATCAAAATTATAAGTGGAATTTGATGTCCCTGAGTTGTTAGTCGGTAGATGATCATTAACAACTGACTTGAAATAATCACTAAATGAATTTGCTATCACTGATGGATCACTTACATAATTTTGACCAATTACATATTGTTCTGCAGTAGCAACCTTCTTTGATGGAAAAATATCTTTGAATGCATTCCAAAATTTGTGAATGTCCGTCTGATCAGCAGACAGGATGTTGTTATAATAAGAACGTTTTGCGCAAAAAATCAACCTTTTCACATTTGATCTCCAATATCTGTAGGCCTCATAATCGTTTTTCTTATCAATTCTGTCTCGAATACGAATGGCATCAGCAATTTCTTTATTCCACCATTCAGGTCGACAGAGATGACGGACACGTTTCTCTTTCAAAGGTGCGTGCTGATCCAAGACTTTTAGAAACAAATCAACCCAAACAGTGAGCATATTTTCTGGATCTTCGATGGTATTTAATGTGGACCAAGGCTGTGATTGTAAATCTGACAAAAATGCCTCAGCATGAAAATGTTTCATACTGCGATAATATATAGTTTCATGCTTGTTCTTTTTAAAACCATTTAATTTACGAGTCACACAAACTGGTAAGTGATCACTTATTTGATAATGTGGAACAAAAGACTGTGTTATAGTCTCTGGATTTGACACCAAGATGTGATCAATGAGCGAGCTACCATTTTTATTAATTCTTGTAGGTTGATCAATAATTTGCATGTAACCATGATCGATTTCAAAGAACCGCTTCCATTGCTCAGTCTTAGCTTCATTAACCATCAGGTCCACATTAAAATCACCAAGAATTATGCATTCAGTTTGCTCAGAGTTGATTATGCCCATAGTTAAACCTAGAGATTCAAGCCATTTAGTTAGATCGCCATCTGGCGGTCTATAGGCTATCAATATAATAATAGGTTTAACTTTACGCTGAATAATTTCTATGGCAACCATTTCAACATCATTGCGTTCCAAATCTTTTCTACGTTTGTAAGTAATATTTGTAGACAGATAAACGATAATACCACCTCCCCTACACTTTGTTGATGTATTCTTAGATCTGTCTCTACGGACGAAATCAAATCCTTCAATGTGTAGGCATTCATCAGTAATTGTGTCTTTCAACCAAGATTCAGTCAAAGCCATGATGGAAAGTTTTGTTATTGTTCCCTCTGATGATGGGGGTACTTCTTTTGTTATTGTTTCCTCTGATGACGGGGGTACTTCTTGTGATACTGTTTCCTCTGATGACGGGGGTACTTCTTGTGATACTGTTTCCTCTGATGATGGGGGTACTTCTTGTGTTACTGTTTCCTCTAATGATGGAGGTAGTTCTTGTGTTACTGTTTCCTCTGATGATGGGGTACTTCTTTTGATACTGTTTCCTCTGATGATGGGGGTACTTCTTGTGATACTGTTTTGTCTGATGCTGAGGGTACTTCTTGTGTTAATGTTTCGTCTGATGCTGGGGGTACTTCCAGTGTAGCACTTACTTGTGATTCATGTGTCAAAGTTCTTTTTTTCTTTGATGATGACAATATTTTGATATCCTTACATATTTGTCTGAACTTGGGTTTAATGGTGGGGAACACCTGGTTCTCATTTTCTGAATCTTCAGTCTCAGTATCAGACACACAGGATGACCCCCTTCTTTGAGTCACAAATTGAGGTGCCCCCCCCCCCTCTGATTTACCGGCCCACCCCCGGCCGTAAAAACTGATCGCTCCCTAATAATTTAGGTGGGAACCCCAGTAAAATGAGTGATGAAATGTTTACTCATGTGCCACCCTAGGTAGCAAAACATTGATGAGGATAAATAAATGAAAGTGATAATTTCTACACGTCAACACTTACCATTTCCTCAAGATCTTCATTTCTAGTGCCTAAATCTAATGGCGTCCGTATTTTTGTATCTTTCTCTTTTGAGCCTTCGATTACCTCTAATAAGTTGGGAATGTCTGAAAAAATTAACAGCCAAATGGTTTACCTATCCTGAGTAAATAATGATCTACAACAGTCAAGGTTACACTATACAAATGTTTTACCTATCCTGAGTACATAATGATCTACAACAGTCAAGATTACACTATACAAATGTTTTACCTATCCTGAGTAAATAATGATCTACAACAGTCAAGGTTACACTATACAAATGTTTTACCTATCCTGAGTAAATAATGATCTAGAACAGTCAAGGTTACACTATACAAATGGTTTACCTATCCTGAGTAAATAATGATCTACAACAGTCAAGGTTACACTATACAAATGTTTTACCTATCCTGAGTACATAATGATCTACAACAGTCAAGATTACACTATACAAATGTTTTACCTATCCTGAGTAAATAATGATCTACAACATTCAAGGTTACACTATACAAATGTTTTACCTATCCTGAGTAAATAATGATCTACAACAGTCAAGATTACACTATACAAATGTTTTACCTATCCTGAGTACATAATGATCTACAACAGTCAAGGTTACACTATACAAATGTTTTACCTATCCTGTGTAAATAATGATCTACAACAGTCAAGGTTACACTATACAAATGGTTTACCTATCCTGAGTAAATAATGATCTACAGTCAAGATTACACTATACAAATGTTTTACCTATCCTGAGTAAATAATGATCTACAGTCAAGATTACACTATACAAATGGTTTACCTATCCTGAGTAAATAATGATCTACAACAGTCAAGGTTACACTATACAAATGTTTTACCTATCCTGAGTAAATAATGATCTACAGTCAAGATTACACTATACAAATGGTTTACCTATCCTGAGTAAATAATGATCTACAACAGTCAAGATTACACTATACAAATGTTTTACCTATCCTGAGTAAATAATGATCTACAACAGTCAAGATTACACTATACAAATGTTTTACCTATCCTGAGTAAATAATGATCTACAACAGTCAAGGTTACACTATACAAATGTTTTACCTATCCTGAGTAAATAATGATCTACAACAGTCAAGGTTACACTATACAAATGTTTTACCTATCCTGAGTAAATAATGATCTACAACAGTCAAGATTACACTATACAAATGTTTTACCTATCCTGAGTAAATAATGATCTACAACAGTCAAGATTACACTATACAAATGTTTTACCTATCCTGAGTAAATAATGATCTACAACATTCAAGATTACACTATACAAATGTTTTACCTATCCTGAGTAAATAATGATCTACAACAGTCAAGATTACACTATACAAATGTTTTACCTATCCTGAGTAAATAATGATCTACAACAGTCAAGATTACACTATACAAATGTTTTACCTATCCTGAGTAAATAATGATCTACAGTCAAGATTACACTATACAAATGTTTTACCTATCCTGAGTAAATAATGATCTACAACAGTCAAGGTTACACTATACATCCCAATGTTCTATTAAAATCTAAATGTATTTTGCTGTATGTTAGATGGTTGAAAGATATGTAATAAAAGTTAAAAGTACTACATGCAGTGATAGTGAACAAATAATTACCAAAATAACCACTTGGTTTGGTTGTTCAGAAAATGTGTTGGGTGTTAAGATTGCAAATGAGCAGGTGTTAGCTACAGAAGAATACTTGGATGGTAATAAAATCCCACATACTTTTTAGATTTTCAAAATTGTTATGCAGTGTTCTCAACCGCCTCTTCAGATGTTTGTTGTCATCTTCTAAGGTAGCAACTCTGACTTGAAGCTAGAGAAAAGGGAAAGTATATCAATATATGACAAAATACATGTACAACCTTTGACCATATAGCTTGTACAAACATAACATGCTATACACAGGAAAAGTGCAAAAATGAATTTGATTAATAGCACTTATCACAGCATGCTAGAAGCACAGAGACATGCTGTTTGATAGGAAACAGTTTTATAGCCTCTTGACATACAACTGACAAATATAGAGTAGTATGTTGGCTTGCATGATGTTAGCACACGTGTAGGGTTTAGGTTCTTCTACGTTCAGTTATGGGGATGTTGGGGTGTGACTAAGTATTTTAATCTTAAGCAATTCTTAAAAAATGTTGAAGTTTTGTGTAGTATGTTATGGTGAGCTGTAGTCTAGTTCAGTTATGGGTCATATTTCTACTAAGTGTAGTTTTTTCTTGAGGGAGGAGGAGGCAGCTGCTACTTTTGTTCAGTTACGGGGGGGGGGGGGGGGGGCAGGCAATCAAATATTTACAACGGGGAGATGTTACCAAGTATTTACTTTTTGTTTAAGTACAGGTCATGGGTTCCTACTTCAGTACAGTTAAAGGGGTGGTGCAATTCAATTTTGAGGGCTGTGTCACTCAAAACACCTCATGGAGTACACTAAAATTCAAATTAATTTTGTATATGTTCATTTAATGGTGTCAGTTATTTCATTTTGAAAGTTTGGCAGAATTTTAGATAAACACCAGTAGTCGTAATAATTCTGTCACATATTTGATACATTTTTTTTTTATTAATTGCTCTTTATTATGTAAACGTTTATTTTTTGAAATAAATGGGTAACAACTTTCTACCAATAAGTGTGTATGTATGTATGGTGTTCATTGTGTGATGTGTTGCATGTCTCAGAGATTGACCCCAGTTTGCTCACATCCGCTTTCACTGTGAAATCATCATTGTCAACTTAATTATTATACTTTGTATTTTCAAATTTTATATGCTACCTTTAAAGACAAACTTTGTATATTGTTTCCTCTTCCTGTTGAAATAAGGTACACTAATTGTGTTAGTATGTACGTATGCATGTATGTGTGTATGTCCGCCTGTTTGTATGCATGTACATGTACATGTATGTATGTCTCTGTATGCATGCATGTATGCGTGTATGTATGTATAAGTGTGTATGTATGTATGTCTCTGTATGTATGTATGCATGCATGTGTGTATGCATGTACCGGTATGTGTGTATGTATGTATGCATGTATATGTGTGTGTATGCATGTATGTGTGAATGTATGTATGTATGTATGTACCAGTATGTGGGTATATATGTATGTATTTGTCTATTTTGGGACCATACAATTATTTTTAATAATGAAACTCTGAGTCAAAAACCCTTTTTAAAATCTTTTAATTCCGATTATAAAAACAGACTCGTCCTACAGTAGTTACCATCTATCATAACACGAACCCTTAACATTGCCCTTACATAGAGATATAGCAATGTCTAATGTCTATTGTCTTCAAAAAACGCAGTTAGAGTTCTTCTGACATGAGCAGTGTTGGGGTTATCTGCAGCATGATTATGATTGATCGGTATATCATCATTGTCAACCATCCACTGTTCATTGAAAGGGTTATTTCTTTTCTCGCAGATATTATGTAAAATACAGCAGACTGTGACTATTGTTGGTAATACATCTAATTGACAGTCATTCCTCTTAAGTAAGCATCTCCACCTCCCTTTAAGCCTCCCAAATGCATTCTCTATGACCATCCTTGCTCTGCTTAGTTTCCTATTGAAATGAATTTCTTCATTCGACAGTCTACCAGTGTCTGCATAAGGTTTCAGGATATGTTTCTGGAGGGGGTAAGCTGGATCAGCGAGTAGCATTAATGGTATGCTAAGCCCTCTTATCTGTCACGTCGATTCTGGTAATGAAGCTCCTGTTGTTAACTTCTGATACAACTTAGAATTTGAAAAAACTCGAGCGTCATGGACGCTGCCTGGCAATCCAACACAAATGTCCCTAAAACAGTATTTGTGGTCTGCTACAGCTTGCATGACTATACTGTGATAGCTTTTTCTGTTGAAGTATACTCGTTTGGGAAATTCTTAGGTGCCAGAATTGGTATGTGAGTGCCATCTATGGCCCCAACAACTTGTGGAAAACTCCACCTCTGCTGGAAGCCATCAACAACCTCCTGTTGAGAACAAAAAGAAATATTACAGATTAAGTTATAAGAAATCAATGGTGTTAGAATATACTCGAATTTCAATGTTGTTACACTGCATTAAGTTGTGTACCACACTGGCACATATGATATGTACGGTATATATCTGATAATTACTGATAAAATGAAGACCAGTATCAGAAGTTCACAGGCATGGTCATGACTACCATAGGTTAACCGTGTACATACACTTCTATATACATTGTGTACTTCCAATTCAAAATAGCAGCACAAAAATGGTAGAAAGGCAATATGTGTTTATTTGTGATCCTATTGTGGTTGTACTCATAAATGCAATTGAAATGACATTTTTATACTCCAATATTTCACACACACAAGCAGAACATCAGCATTTGCCATTATCATCACAGTGCCTGTATACATGTATACAATGACGTATTAAAGTGATAAAAAAGAGCACCAGGCTTGATAACAAACAAATATGCGTCTTTTATTTCACTTGTTTTGGTTCCTTTCCATTTTTGCAGTAAAATACGTAATGTTAAACACATATTTGAATATACCGTAATTCCTCGGGTTAGCGCCCTGGGCGGTTTCAAGCCCCCCCCCCCGACCCCCAAGTTGGGGTTGGGCGGTTTCCTGCGTACCCTATTTTCGCTGTGACCAAAACAATACCTCATACATACTATGAGTGTTGCAAATGTGCAGTCTGAATACACTGATCAAAAGCTCCGACAATTCTGACTGGATGATAGTCTTGAAACAGAATACACATGTGCTGGAAACATACAATGTTGCAATCTTTCATTTTCACTCAATTCTACTATCAAACCAACGCACATTGATAAAAACCAAGAGCGGTCCCTTTGATTTAATCTCTGCATTTATTAACATTGATAAAACGAACAACTACACAATACAAAAAAAACAGCTACACAAAATGACTACATGTATGCAATGTAATAAAATGACATTGTAACAAACTGACAGACATGGTCCAAGAAAACAACAGCTACGCTACACTACAGCTACAAATCTTTAAAACAACAACTGTTATACACATGTAATAAAAATCTCAAAGGTCTCCAACAAACTAAACAACTACACCATATCTACTCTCTACTCAACTCACTCTCTACTCAACTAAAGTCTCTTAAAAAAACTTCTGGGGTCACGCCTGTCTGTTGAATCTTCATCGTCGTCACCAAAGCCATCAAAGTCCAGGTCGCTGTCATCTCCTTCGTCATCGAACAGTACGCCTACAGCTTCACTGCCAACTTCGTCTCTGTCGTCCATCGGAATAGTCTCACTGATGAGGTGGTCTTCTGATCTATCTAAGTTGTTAGCGATGCCTGTGCATAGGAATGAGTTCTTTATTACTTCGGGAGAAACAGCCGCCCACGATCGACTCACCCAATTGATTACATGCTGTCTGGTTGCTTGTTTCAAATTGCCATGCGCTGTTCTGTTTCCCTCCTCCATATACTTCATCCACTCCTTCCGGATGTTGTCCTTAAACGGCTTGTTGACGCTCACGTCCATCGGCTGTACTATTGGTGTGCACCCAGCGGGGACGAACACGGTGTCTGTGTCTACTTCGCTAGACGCACGGGGGCTGTCATGTGCTGCCTCGCCCTATCCAATATCAACAATCGCCTGACGTCATCCTGGTCTGGCCCCCACACGTTGTTCATCCATGCTACCATTCTGTCGGTGATCATCCATCCATTTTCTGTTGCAGTTATTCTGACATTACTAGGGACTGATAGCTGTTGGATAACCCGTGGCCCAAACCTACAATTTCGCTCTCTAAAATTGAAATATATATTTATATAAAAAAAAATAACATGAACGTGGGTAAAACTACGGGAAATAAAAACTGAGTGCACGGTCCATCCGAGTTTGTAGGTATGTATAAATAAACATTGAACAATTATCACATCACTCTTTGTTATGTTTACTTGTGTGGTGTGTATGAATGTCATTTGTGAGTGATATGTTGAACGAGTATTTTATATGAATATTAATGAGTTTGGCAATAGCAGACACCTGAATTACGGACAAAATTGTCAATCTGGAGGGTGTCCTGAATTGACAGGTTTCACTGTAATATGTGAATGTTTACATCTGTTTAATGTCTAGAATAAAAATCAATGAAAGGCTTAATAGTTCCTTTAGTAGTTTGGGTTGTTAGTGGAAATCGGGTGGAGTACTAGCAATTCATGTACACAATTAAGTAACATACCTGTAGTTCATTTCCTGATGGAAACTGTATTTCTTCTTTAAAAACTTCCTCCATAATTTCATTGCATGTTTCCCTGAATACTTTACATGCAGTGGATCTGGCCACACCAAAGAGATGGCCAATTGTTCTATACTCACAATTTGTGCTCAATCGCCAAATTGTAAAGGCCACACGTAGTTCAACTGTAAGTGCTCTTTGCAATCTTGTATCCATTCTTTTCAACCTTCTTCTAAACTGGTGACATAGTGTATGTATAGAAATGTGCCCCTTGTCATTCTGTACAGGAAAAAAAATTTATAATAAAATTTATGGTGATTGGGAAAAACAACAAAATTACCAATACACACTACCCAAGTTGATAGTCTACTTTTTCATACATAAATACAGTATATATTATATACCTGCATATGCAGTAGAGGGAGATACATACACACATCCATCCATAGATACATTCATACTCTACATACATATCAGTACTGGCAGTAGTCTACATACACATGTACCTGCTGCATGCATACATACATACATACATACATACATACACACAAACTTGCATAAATACACACACATACACATACAAATGTACATACATACATGCACCATGTAGAAACGAAAGAAAATCAAAACAAAAGACAGGAAATGATAGAATCAGCATAATTGTACACTGTTGTACACCATTGTATAAAGAATGGTTTACCTAGTAGCAGTGAACATGGACGAAAAACTAACATTGAACATGGACGAAAACCTAACCTGAAATTCTCGACCCATTCTCTGTTATCCCAACTTCCTATCACAATCGACTCCCACCAGTCATTGCTTCGTTGCTTCGTCCAAATGGTCCGGTTAACTGGGCTGGTGACTGAATTCAGAATTTGTATGAATAGAAAACACATGAATTCAAGTGTTTTGCATGGCTTGTCGAAAGTTAAACTGGGCATCACGACGACAAGTGAAATTGTTAATATGCATGAGAAGACATCTTCGCTTATAAATTTCTTGAATGCATGAACGTATACAGCAATAAAAAACACAAGGCAGTCTCTACAACGTCAGCCATGTTGTTTACATGCATGCGTTTACACCGGCAGATAATGGTGTCAAATTCCATGTGTGAACACATACAGCTGATCCCCTCTGTTTACTAATCGTTCTCACCTATTTACTGTGACGCCGAAGGAAAAAAAACCATGAAAAAAGCAATATGAACATGCCTTAAGGTTCAATCTATAAAAACAGTTTGCTTAGTTAGTCAGTCTAGATATGGCTGGCCTCTTGTATTTTATGACCTCCTGTTATCAGATACCACACTTAGCATAGATTGTTTGAATTGATCTTACCAAAGAGTGTAATTGTTTATATACAGGGGTCTTATCAATTGCATTTATCTTTAAAATCACAGTTGTGTATATTCCTTTCATGTTGGTAGTGTGAATTTCATTGTAGATTCATGGAATTACTACAACTTTTTTGACCCAAGTTTACTGAGAATGTTTGAAGAGACAGCAAGATCTTTCACACCAGAGAAAGACAACTTTTTGAAAATTCTGCAGTACTCAATCATAATGACTGTCCTCTTTGTTTCTTTCTTAATTAGGGATGTACAAATATAAATGTACCAAGAAAAATACTGGAGATGATAGCAATAATATTTCAGAGGTGGTTTCCAATCATTACTGGTTATCATGTCAAAGAAATAAACTTAGATAAAATGGTACTCCTAGTTGCAGATTTGATCATGGAAGAAGAAGACCTAACAAAAATATCCCAGGTGCAAATATGGTAAGTTGACCCTGCATTAATCACATGCAAGCTTTCATTTAAGACAATGACATTTGACTTTTGACCTTTTGATCAAAATTAAACAAATTCTAATCACTATGTAGTTTTATGTGTTATCAATTTCTTTTAAAGGATATACAGAACAAGATACGTGTCATTGTACACATATAGTACTTAAATTTGAGTCTTATGCATTGAAAGTTTTTTTTTTTTTTTGTACTCCAAAACTTGAAATATTGGTCTGAAATTGTGTGGGAATATTCTTAAGGGTGTGTAGATTAAGGGTTGTTAATGATCCAGTCAATGAAATGAAAATTAGGTCTAAAAATCTTAATTTTACATTTTTTAGTCAAAAACTTATATCTCGAAAACTACATGATGAATGGGGCTGAAAACCTGTGAGGATGTTTCTGGAGGTGTTATTCTGCAGATGTTGTTCAAAACATTTTCATTTGGCCATAGCAACTATAACCACGCCCTTATCAACAGTAAAATTATGATGTATATTACAAACATAACACTGGATTGGTAGGCAAGTGAATAAAGATTCAAAAAATGTATGAATATTCCTATATATAGCAACAAGACTATGCCCATAACAACAGCCAAATGGTGAAGTATGTTGTAAAAATACAATGTAGCCTTTTAAATAAGTGGGATGTGGTTTCCCCGAGACTTTTGTTTTACTGGGTCATTATAAATTGTTGTGGGACATTCCAAAAGTTATTAAATTAATGTACACAACAACCATACAATGAAATGTAGTATGGAAAGACACTAATTTGTACAGATAAGTAGCATACTATCTGCATATTTTACCTGTGAGGGACCATATTGATGTAAATCTAAGTAACATCAAATTTTACTGTACCCACAAATGATCTTTTTTCAGTGATTGTGATCAGTCATGGAATTTTGAGTATTATAAGCCAGAAAATAGTGTCTTTGCCTGACACAAAAAATACCTATTGCTCGTACATGTACTTGCAATTATCTGTTCACACTTACTGCCATTAGATGAATATCATGAACTTTTATCACATTCATATCTCACAAGGGTCTTTCACCTTAGATACAAGATTCTGATTTCTAACTTCAATCTTACTATGCCCACAGCAAAAAGGACAAATAATCAATTTTCGTGATTTTCCGGATTTCTAATATTAGTTTCTGTATATTTCAAATAAAGTTTTAAATACTGTTTCCTGTCACTGTTTTTTTTCTATATCCTACCTGATGTGGAATTCAATCATGACTTCCAAAATTTGCACTTTGCAGTAATAAGCAGTCGTCCTCAACTGTACACATTTACATGAAATCACACTCCCTCCCCCACCCCCTCCCCGTAGGCCCTACACGTGTATATACAGTCTTGTATAATGTGACATTATGTAAAGTGGAAATTACTGATTTATGAGACATTCATTCTGACAGTTCTGCAATGATATGATTTAGTTATGCAAATCTATGTAAAATGTAAAGGTTTTGGCTGCCATTCTGTGTATTTTGCATGTACTGTCCAAAAGGTTGCCCTTACCAAACATTGAGAAAATATTTTGAAACCTGAACCCTAGCATTCATTCCGTACTACAAACAGCTAATATGAACATCACTCCTACATTGTACTGGCCAAAACAATTAAATCATGGAACGTTCTGATCTCGGGAATATGGCATTTGTGGATTTTTTTTTGACAAGGACCTCTTTGTTTTCTAGGTCAGGCAAACAAACAGAGAGAGAATTCTATATGTGTGGTCAAAAGAACACTGTCCAAAGTAATGTTGAGATACACATTAATACATCTGGTGATATCGTACATCCTGATTTCAGATTGCTAACAGTAATAGAGGTATGAATCAATGTGTTATGTCTGATTATTCTTCAACACCCTTGTGCTATTTTAGTGTAATCAAGATATTGAGAGAATTACATCTGTTTACATGTATGTATGGTGTCTTAGTGTACATCTGTTTACATGTATGTATGGTGTCTTAGTGTACATCTGGTGATGTTTCACTAGCCATAGTGACATATCTGACCCAAGCAGCCAATCTCAAGCCCTTAGCAACAGTCAAAGCCAGTATAGTATGCAAAGATAACATTAATGTTTGGACTTTTGTGGAGCTGGTATTAGATATGTTGAGAAGAATGAAGGAAATGTCTAGAAAGAATAAAATATTGAATTCCAATGTGAAAATAGTACCTTGACTCTCTGTACTGAACCTAATACCTACTTACAGGACCCAGGCTAGGTGAGCTAGTGTAAGTGGTCAGTGAACCTAATACCTACTTACAGGACCCAGGCTAGGTGAGCTAGTGTAAGTGGTCAGTGAACCTAATACCTACTTACAGGACCCAGGCTAGGTGAGCTAGTGTAAGTGGTCACTGAACCTAATACCTATTTAGAGGACCCAGGCTAGGTGAGCTAGTGTAAGTGGTCAGTGAACCTAAGACCTATTTAGAGGACCCAGGCTAGGTGAGCTAGTGTAAGTGGTCAGTGAACCTAATACCTACTTACAGGACCCAGGCTAGGTGAGCTAGTGTAAGTGGTCACTGAACCTAATACCTATTTAGAGGACCCAGGCTAGGTGAGCTAGTGTAAGTGGTCAGTGAACCTAAGACCTATTTAGAGGACCCAGGCTAGGTGAGCTAGTGTAAGTGGTCAGTGAACCTAATACCTACTTACAGGACCCAGGCTAGGTGAGCTAGTGTAAGTGGTCAGTGAACCTAATACCTACTTACAGGACCCAGGCTAGGTGAGCTAGTGTAAGTGGTCAGTGAACCTAATACCTACTTACAGGACCCAGGCTAGGTGAGCTAGTGTAAGTGGTCAGTGAACCTAATACCTACTTACAGGACCCAGGCTAGGTGAGGTAGTGTAAGTGGTCAGTGAACCTAAGACCTATTTAGAGGACCCAGGCTAGGTGAGCTAGTGTAAGTGGTCAGTGAACCTAATACCTACTTACAGGACCCAGGCTAGGTGAGCTAGTGTAAGTGGTCAGTGAACCTAATACCTACTTACAGAATCCAGGCTAGGTGAGCTAGTGTAAGTGTTCAGTGGACCTAATACCTACTTACAGGACCCAGGCTAGGTGAGCTAGTGTAAGTGGTCAGTGAACCTAATACCTACTTACAGGACCCAGGCTAGGTGAGCTAGTGTAAGTGGTCAGTGAACCTAATACCTACTTACAGGACCCAGGCTAGGTGAGCTAGTGTAAGTGGTCAGTGAACCTAATACCTACTTACAGAATCCAGGCTAGGTGAGGTAGTGTAAGTGGTCAGTGAACCTAATACCTACTTACAGGATCCAGGCTAGGTGAGCTAGTGTAAGTGGTCAGTGAACCTAATACCTACTTACAGGACCCAGGCTAGGTGAGCTAGTGTAAGTGGTCAGTGAACCTAATACCTACTTACAGGACCCAGGCTAGGTGAGCTAGTGTAAGTGGTCAGTGAACCTAATACCTACTTACAGGACCCAGGCTAGGTGAGCTAGTGTAAGTGGTCAGTGAACCTAAGACCTATTTAGAGGACCCAGGCTAGGTGAGCTAGTGTAAGTGGTCAGTGAACCTAATACCTACTTACAGGACCCAGGCTAGGTGAGCTAGTGTAAGTGGTCAGTGAACCTAATACCTACTTACAGGACCCAGGCTAGGTGAGCTAGTGTAAGTGGTCAGTGAACCTAATACCTACTTACAGGACCCAGGCTAGGTGAGCTAGTGTAAGTGGTCAGTGAACCTAATACCTACTTACAGGACCCAGGCTAGGTGAGGTAGTGTAAGTGGTCAGTGAACCTAAGACCTATTTAGAGGACCCAGGCTAGGTGAGCTAGTGTAAGTGGTCAGTGAACCTAATACCTACTTACAGGACCCAGGCTAGGTGAGCTAGTGTAAGTGGTCAGTGAACCTAATACCTACTTACAGAATCCAGGCTAGGTGAGCTAGTGTAAGTGTTCAGTGGACCTAATACCTACTTACAGGACCCAGGCTAGGTGAGCTAGTGTAAGTGGTCAGTGGACCTAATACCTACTTACAGGACCCAGGCTAGGTGAGCTAGTGTAAGTGGTCAGTGGACCTAATACCTACTTACAGGACCCAGGCTAGGTCAGCTAGTGTAAGTGGTCAGTGGACCTAATACCTACTTACAGGACCCAGGCTAGGTGAGCTAGTGTAAGTGGTTAGTGAACCTAAGACCTATTTAGAGGACCCAGGCTAGGTGAGCTAGTGTAAGTGGTCAGTGAACCTAATACCTACTTACAGGACCCAGGCTAGGTGAGCTAGTGTAAGTGGTCAGTGAACCTAATACCTACTTACAGGACCCAGGCTAGGTGAGCTAGTGTAAGTGGTCAGTGAACCTAATACCTACTTTCAGGACCCAGGCTAGGTGAGCTAGTGTAAATGGTCAGTGAACCTAATACCTACTTACGGGACCCAGGCTAGGTGAGCTAGTGTAAGTGGTCAGTGAACCTAATACCTACTTACGGGACCCAGGCTAGGTGAGCTAGTGTAAGTGGTCAGTGAACCTAATACCTACTTACAGGACCCAGGCTAGGTGAGCTAGTGTAAGTGGTCAGTGAACCTAATACCTACTTACAGGACCCAGGCTAGGTGAGCTAGTGTAAGTGGTCAGTGAACCTAATACCTACTTACAGAACCCAGGCTAGGTGAGCTAGTGTAAGTGGTCAGTGAACCTAATACCTACTTTACAGGACCCAGGCTAGGTGAGCTAGTGTAAGTGGTTAGTGGACCTAATACCTACTTACAGGACCCAGGCTAGGTGAGCTAGTGTAAGTGGTCAGTGGACCTAATACCTACTTACAGGACCCAGGCTAGGTGAGCTAGTGTAAGTGGTCAGTGAACCTAATACCTACTTACAGGACCCAGGCTAGGTGAGCTAGTGTAAGTGGTCAGTGAACCTAATACCTACTTACAGGACCCAGGCTAGGTGAGCTAGTGTAAGTGGTCAGTGAACCTAATACCTACTTATAGGACCCAGGCTAGGTGAGCTAGTGTAAGTGGTCAGTGAACCTAATACCTACTTACAGGACCCAGGATAGGTGAGCTAGTGTAAGTGGTCAGTGAACCTAATACCTACTTACAGGACCCAGGCTAGGTGAGCTAGTGTAAGTGGTCAGTGGACCTAATACCTACTTACAGGACCCAGGCTAGGTGAGCTAGTGTAAGTGGTCAGTGAACCTAATACCTACTTACAGGACCCAGGCTAGGTGAGCTAGTGTAAGTGGTCAGTGAACCTAATACCTACTTACAGGACCCAGGCTAGGTGAGCTAGTGTAAGTGGTCAGTGAACCTAATACCTACTTACAGAATCCAGGCTAGGTGAGGTAGTGTAAGTGGTCAGTGAACCTAATACCTACTTACAGAATCCAGGCTAGGTGAGCTAGTGTAAGTGGTCAGTGAACCTAATACCTACTTACAGGACCCAGGCTAGGTGAGCTAGTGTAAGTGGTCAGTGAACCTAATACCTACTTACAGGACCCAGGCTAGGTGAGGTAGTGTAAGTGGTCAGTGAACCTAAGACCTATTTAGAGGACCCAGGCTAGGTGAGCTAGTGTAAGTGGTCAGTGAATCTAATACCTACTTACAGGACCCACGCTAGGTGAGCTAGTGTAAGTGGTCAGTGAACCTAATACCTACTTACAGAATCCAGGCTAGGTGAGCTAGTGTAAGTGTTCAGTGGACCTAATACCTACTTACAGGACCCAGGCTAGGTGAGCTAGTGTAAGTGGTCAGTGAACCTAATACCTACTTACAGGACCCAGGCTAGGTGAGCTAGTGTAAGTGGTCAGTGGACCTAATACCTACTTACAGGACCCAGGCTAGGTGAGCTAGTGTAAGTGGTTAGTGAACCTAAGACCTATTTAGGGGACCCAGGCTAGGTGAGCTAGTGTAAGTGGTCAGTGAACCTAATACCTACTTACAGGACCCAGGCTAGGTGAGCTAGTGTAAGTGGTCAGTGAACCTAATACCTACTTACAGGACCCAGGCTAGGTGAGCTAGTGTAAGTGGTCAGTGAACCTAATACCTACTTACAGGACCCAGGCTAGGTGAGCTAGTGTAAGTGGTCAGTGAACCTAATACCTACTTACGGGACCCAGGCTAGGTGAGCTAGTGTAAGTGGTCAGTGAACCTAATACCTACTTACAGGACCCAGGCTAGGTGAGCTAGTGTAAGTGGTCAGTGAACCTAATACCTACTTACAGGACCCAGGCTAGGTGAGCTAGTGTAAGTGGTCAGTGAACCTAATACCTACTTACAGAACCCAGGCTAGGTGAGCTAGTGTAAGTGGTCAGTGAACCTAATACCTACTTTACAGGACCCAGGCTAGGTGAGCTAGTGTAAGTGGTTAGTGGACCTAATACCTACTTACAGGACCCAGGCTAGGTGAGCTAGTGTAAGTGGTCAGTGGACCTAATACCTACTTACAGGACCCAGGCTAGGTGAGCTAGTGTAAGTGGTCAGTGAACCTAATACCTACTTAGAGGACCCAGGCTAGGTGAGCTAGTGTAAGTGGTCAGTGAACCTAATACATACTTACAGGACCCAGGCTAGGTGAGCTAGTGTAAGTGGTCAGTGAACCTAATACCTACTTACAGGACCCAGGCTAGGTGAGCTAGTGTAAGTGGTCAGTGAACCTAATACCTACTTACAGGACCCAGGCTAGGTGAGCTAGTGTAAGTGGTCAGTGGACCTAATACCTACTTACAGGACCCAGGCTAGGTGAGCTAGTGTAAGTGGCCAGTGAACCTAATACCTACTTACAGGACCCAGGCTAGGTGAGCTAGTGTAAGTGGTCAGTGAACCTAATACCTACTTACAGGACCCAGGCTAGGTCAGCTAGTGTAAGTGGTCAGTGAACCTAATACCTACTTACAGGACCCAGGCTAGGTCAGCTAGTGTAAGTGGTCAGTGGACCTAATACCTACTTACAGGACCCAGGCTAGGTGAGCTAGTGTAAGTGGTCAGTGAACCTAATACCTACTTACAGAACCCAGGCTAGATGAGCTAATGTAAGTGGTCAGTGGACCTAATACCTACTTACTGGACCCAGGCTAGGTGAGCTAGTGTAAGTGGTCAGTGAACCTAATACCTACTTAGAGGACCCAGGCTAGGTGAGCTAGTGTAAGTGGTCAGTGAACCTAATACCTACTTACAGGACCCAGGCTAGGTGAGCTAGTGTAAGTGGTCAGTGGACCTAATACCTACTTACAGGACCCAGGCTAGGTGAGCTAGTGTAAGTGGCCAGTGGAACGTCTCATTTTTATTGAATCAAACAATGACCCTTGATTGTATACATCACTATATGAATATCCAATCATTACACTTCTTACCCCTTCACAGTGTGATTTGTATGACATGGATTTTGCAGAGATCGTTGAAGGCTGCCATCTACCAAAATTATTCATTGTAAATAGTATGACTAGCAACGCTAGCATGTGGACTCCATAATTTTGTTCATATTTATCTGATTTTAGCAAAGTTTTGTTTGATGGCTCTACTTCTTCTGCTGACGATAATATGGATGATTGCGTTGACAACAATAAATGTAGTCATGTGACTTGACTTCCGGTATATTTATACGTGTTAACCCAAAATATACCATTCAAATGTATCCACCCACATTGTTAAGGGATACAGTAACTATTTAGACAGAATTTTGACTGTACTTAAATGTGCAGAGTACATGTAACTGTCACACAACAAACTAGTGGTGGTGATGGTGGTTGTGGTGATGGTAGGGGGATTACACACAACAAACTACCGGTAGTTGGGGGGTCACAACAAAATAGTTGGGGGGGGGGGTCACACACAACAAATTAGAGGGGAGGGGCATCTGTGTCTTCTAATGAGACTTGTTTCAGTTGGTTCCATGATAAATACTTGTTGAACATTTTTTTTTCTAACAAATGTGTGTTTTTTCTTTCAGAATAAAAGCAATCAGTATCGATTAGATTGTGCTCTTCCACAAATGATGTGTCATCAGGTGGCAGCAGCAAAAGAATCTTGTTTCTCTACTCCTGATCATTATATTGTGTACAATGTTTCAATGTGTGGACAACATGATGTATTCCTATCAAGAGCACACATACACAAGGAGTTGGTCAAGCGACAAGATCTCAGTGTACATGATGAGCCACCCATTCAACAATCTTACTTGTTTGACTTATCAGAAGAGTATTGTAGGAGAAGACACTTAATAAATCTCTATCCTTTATTAAAGGTCTACATGGCAACAAAAGCACTTTTATTACTACACAAGAAAGTGAACTGAAAATATACATCCCAAGTATAGATATAATAAGTCAATGTTTGTTTGGTGACTTTTTAGCCCTCCTGGCCCCGGCAAAAGTTAAAGAGAAGTTGCTGGAATGGGCCCTACCCATCCATACATGTATTCACATGTCACATGGAACTTTCCTGTAGACATAGTACTCTACCTAATTAATCATACTAATGAGCTATGATGAATATTTGGCCTTTTATGTTTGTAATAGCAAGTCACAACTGACTGCATAACTCAAAAACTCCAATATATATTTCACTAAAATACATGTATTATCTATGATGAAAACTCTTCTATTTTTAGATTTTTGTCCTACATTGAACTATTGTTTTAGCCCCTTAATCACATTTACTTACCTAGAATACGTGTGATAACATGACCTATTCAGAGAGAAATTCTTCAGTTGGTAAAGATAATGTATATCATGCAGATTGAACTGAGTTTGTATCACTTTGATTTAAGACTCTTTATATTATGCATTTCTCAATAAAAATGTTTTTGACAGGTGGTTTTGTCATCGGTCAAGTGAGAAATCTATGCATTAACATGTTGTGTAGTTACAGTGTAAATACTGATTTATCAATTCATTGTCAATCACATCTCTTCAGAGGCAATGCTATCTTTCAAAGTCAGAACGATGACTTTGTTCGCACCTGAATTGAGGTGGTGCAGGGATATTATAGTTAAGTGCCTATCTATCTATCTATCTATCTATATCTATCTATTTGTTTCTGTCTGTCTGTCTATCAGTCTGTATTCATCTATCAGTCTGTCTATCTGTGTACATTTGTATTTAACTCGATCAGTCTATTGATCTATCTATTCATCGATGTATATCTATATATCTGTCTATCATCTATCAATCGACATATCTATCAAGCTATGTATTTCTATCATTGATCCATCTGCCTATGTATCTTTGCATCTATCTCTGTCTATTTATCTATCTAGCTATCAGTCTGTCTATCGATCTATCCATCGATGTATCTTTTTTATATTTATCATCGATCTGTCTATCTCTATCATCGATCGATCTATCTATCAGTTTATCTATCTATGTATATATCTATCTATCTAAGCTAGCTGCCTGTCTGATGTGTTTGGTTGTGTGTGTGTGTGTGTGTGCAAATGTATACAAAAACTACTAAACACAACACTGGGAGGGTTGCTTTGTTAACTGGTGTGGAATGTTCGCTAGCACTGCAATTATTAAAATTAAATTGATAGCATACGTGTTTTCGTATGACTCGATATTTTGGGTTAAAGGCCCTGGTTTTAATCCCAGGTTCTCGTATGAGTGTTATCTTCTTAATGGAGACATAATGATTACACAGGATTATTTTGTTCTGTACCAATCTTTTCTATAGCTTTGTCTGTCAGACACCTGTTTCTCACTATTTTTTCAAAGTTTGCTATTTTTGCATATTGATCTGAAATTTGTTCGGATTGTTTCTACAGTTACTAGATGAAAGGGCGCTCAAGTCTCCATTCTTTAATGAGTTAAAACAGTAATGCTCCAACCCAACATGAAGATAGGAATTAAAAAATTATGGGATATTCAAACTTGATAACATAAGAAACTAGGACAAAATTTTAAAGTCAATAACTGCCTGCGATATACGATTTGATGACGTTAGAGGTATGTCTGGTGTTCAAATCTCTTCTACTGAATGGAGGCCATACTTGGCCAATTCACCTAAAATCCATTATATGTGAAAATAGTCCCGAAGCTAACAATTCTTGTAGATGTCAATGTTGACATCTCCTTCACTAAAATGGAAATATAGATGAGTATTTATTTTGGATTTTAATTCATAAATCAATTTTATCATGGCTTCCTACTTCGTTCGCTTATCGTATCGGAAGAAAGCCCGAACGTCTAGCACCAAGACAAACAACATGGCATGGGTGACATGCGCACGTGATACGCTATTACAGATATTGGACACTGGGTGCGTCAAACCAAATTGAAGTATTTATTTCAAAGCCTCTATCATATTTCTTTGTGCATTGAAATTATAAAGTATTGTCAGTAAACACTAACATATTATATTTCTCCATGATGTTGTATGTAACGAGTGCTCACAAAAGAACAAACGACAGTAAACGTAACAGCCACAAAGAAATCGCGAAGTGTACACTACATCGGATTTTAATGAGATTGACCTGGTAGATGCTGCTAGACAGTATCCTTCACATTCACATTGTTACTATATTTGCCACAAATGATCACGTTTAATGTAAAAACACCTTAAGTTCATTGGATACGTACATTGCCGATATCTATACTGACTATATCTTTTAACCAAATTACAAAAAAAAATAATATTCAATATTACATTTACAGAAAACCAAGTGCTTATATAATAACTAATATAGGAACGGGTAGTGAAGTGGGCATCTGAAAAGAACATTGCAAGGCATGCACACTTTATTATCACAAACAAACCCCAAAATGCACATAAAATAAGCGTGCATGCGCACTTGTCAGGTATGTTTTCTCTTGCATCTAGCTGGCAGAGTTTAATTCGGGTAACCCATGTGATACCTGACCTGACACATAACCCAATGAATCATTGAGATTATGCCCCCCCCCCCGCAACACAATATGACGTAATTATGTAAGCAAACATTTCCCGTAAACGTTACTGACGTCCTGACATGACTCGGATCACTGTAACAGTTTCGGGCACTCGTTTATAATATCTCGTATCGTTAACAGTAGCGCCATCACCGATGAAACTTTCAGTATATTGTCTCTACTGTAACAACGGCAATTTAAGTTTCGACTAATTAATAAGACACAGGCAAACTATTCAGGAATTGACGTTCGTTATTGTAGATTACACAAATTGATGCAAGATGTACCTTTCCTGTGCAGATATAATCACCCTGTAATCAAGATAGTGTAAACCGTCTGCCTGTCTGTCTGTCTGTCTGTGTGTGTGTTTGTTTGTTTGTTTGTTTATAACATAGTTCCAGGGCTCCCTGTGTACATACGTGTCAAAATGTACATTGCAAGATCATGTAAGTTCTCCGAAACGCTACTAACTTTGTAGTCATCAGGTGACGCCCTGACAGCCTGTTATTGATAACTACACGTCAGTTTGTTATATCAGTCCAGGGCCGTATGAGGAAGTCACTGTCATGGTCGCTTGTCGCACGTGATCTGATAGCAAAATCTGATTGGCAGCTTCCCGACCAGTAGAAACAGATCTTTCCATTAACGCGGAAGGATAGTCAGTGTGAAGCCAGTCACCTGCTAGTGCCAGATTGGGGAATCCGCTCTTTGCAGCGAAATTCGAATACGGCCGGTATTTGTGTGACCCTCTTTCAAACGAAGGGAAGTTACAGAAGGAATTCACGTGATATGCCAACATAGTGAACTGTCGTTCAAAGATCTCTGGGTATATTTCTTTGACAGTTGGGGAAATGATACTCCATACTTTACCGTCAGGTACATCACCATGTTTCCAGGTATAGAGGTGGAATTCGATGACCGATCCACCTGTTTCGTTAGCCCAATTCTTAAACTCATCTTCAAGGAGATGGTATTGGGCGATGAGATTGACCGGTGTGAAGTCAGGAGTTTCTAGAATAATCGGAGAATCAGTCAGTTGTCTATCAAACCATGCTCTGAATACTTTATACGGAGGAGCCAGATGGAGTCCTGAAATCTTGTTGACAATTGTTCTAAGCTTTGTAGAAATATTTTGATTCGATTTGTATCTATTCAGGGTCGCATTCATAATACTGTGAACTCCTATCAAGTTTGTTGCCATGACAACATGATCGTATTTCTCTTTGGGATGACTTTGTTCGCCAGTGACCATCCCAGTAGTTTCGTTTACAATAAGTGATTTGATCGATGACTTTAATTCCAGTCTGTAAGATAAAATGGAGTCATTTAGTAAATTTAATGAAAATCTATTGGTATTATAGCACAATATTGTACAACTTCATATTAGTTATTCTGTCAATCAGACTTCTTTTACTTATACCATATGCATGAAACCTTTTAATAGAACAAAAATATGGAATATATACTCGCTGTATGGACTTACTCTATGGTCGTTCTACGTCACGACAACGCGTGTCTACGTCACTGGTTCTGTTGTGTTCGAAACATGAGTCAAAACGTTCAAAATTGCCATTTCGATTTTTTTTTGATATTATTGGCGTTGAATTGTATAATTATGTTATTCTCCTATATTTTTCTCCATTCAGTCGGAAAATACCAGTGACCTAAGGGTTGTCACTACTCGTCCATCGACGCGTAGTGACAAAGACCCCTTAGGTCACTCGTATTTTCCTTGACTGAAAGAAGAAAAATATTGGAGAATAACATCTCTTATTATAGCCTGTGTTATGGTATCTTGAGCAACATACTGATTTGTATACATTATAGTCCAATTTACACACCATCAACTACAACTGATTACATTTGTTTATTTGCCTTAGTCTGTTTCCTACACGTTCTTTTGTCTTCTCCGAGTGAGCGAGCAGTGTGGGAATCACAGTGGGATCAAGATACTCATGCACAGAACAAAAAGAACAAACGACAATAAACGTGTGGGAAACAAAGATAAATGAAGAAATCGCGTTAAGTTCACTGAAGCGGTTTGCATCAATTACTAGAGAGAGAAATTAAAATAAATTGTGGAATACAACCAAACCACAATACATATCACACCCTTGTCTTATCAATGTACTCAATGTGTTGTAGTTTTGTGATTGTGATATGTGTAATTTTTGTCACGACCTTAAATAAATAAATTAATAAATAAATAAACAAATAAATAAACAAATAATGCAATGAAATGTCTTACTTTACTCCATGAGAGCGTAGTTTCTTGATCCATGGTTCTATCACTGCTGTGTAATAGTTTTGTTTTGTTACTTCTCGGTTGTCAGCCTATACAAAATGAATCACGATTACGTACGTTTAGACTGGACATGCTGATATAGTATATCTTCCAACCTGAACTATGTAGTAAACTTATGTATTCATAATTTCATTACCTATCACCCTTGCAATTATTTTTTTCGAAAGCATATTAAGAATATATCTTCGGCATAAAATACATTGTGTGGTTCGGATTGCGCTCAATTCTAAAATGGCTGGGGTTTATTTTTTTATTTTTTTTATGTGCGAGTGTCTATTTCATGTAGTTACATTTTCCGTCATTTTCCATGTGGTCTCTGTGGTATTGGTTTCCTCCCATCAAATGTACAGTAAAAAATAGTTTTATGGTGAACAACAAGGCGGGGTCGGGTAACTGGAACCAAACAATTGTATTTTGTTTAGGCCTTATAACATTACATTTTGGATGTCAATTACATTCAACGATCACTAAAATGAGAAAAATGTGTGAAGACAATCAATCGTCCACATTCCTGTGTAACAGATTACCGGTCGTTGTACACGTACACAAATCTAGATATAATGTGATTGCAATTAACAGTATAGTCGTAGATGGCGCTCTCACAGTCTACATTGCACACATGACGTGACCCTGCCTGTGCGGTTATATTACGTTCGTTCGTGCGTCTATGTACTACAACCAAGGTGTGCACAGACAGTCGTGACAGGGTGTAGTGCAGTGTAGTACGCGAATATAGGTACATTAAACGCGAATATAGGTACATTAAACGCGAATATAGGTACATTAAACGCGAATATAGGTACATTAAACGCGAATATAGGTACATTAAACGCGAATATAGGTACATTAAACGCGAATATAGGTACATTAAACGCGAATATAGGTACATTAATGGCATAAATGTGGGTAAGACTACAGACAGACTGAGATAGTAGAGAAGAAATTTTCTCCACATTGCACTGTCTATATATGGTAGACCATGCCTGACTAGATCCATGATCTCGCTGTAATGCTGATTTACGTGCAGGGTCACAGACTTGTGTCATTCTGTGAACTAGTGTATAAAACAATCAATTCTTCACAATTTTAAAGTGCATATAGTAAATAGTGGCGTTCATAACCATATTAAGATGTCACAATTTCTAAATAAGTAGTGAAGACCTCGTATGTGACAGTCGCTTGCACAATCTACTAAAGTCCAGAATATACAGGTGCAGCCAACGTGCAGATTTGTGGTTTTCAGTTATATGTTGTTTCATTTATCAGAAATGACGTTTTTAATAAAATCACCCCCCCCCCAAAAAAAAAAAAAAAAAAAAATGTGGAGAGGGTGTTTAACTGTTTTTATGTGCCTTCCCACTGGTGGTGAAGGATATCTGCCCTCCCTCCCTCCCTCCAACTAGGTTTCAAACTGTCAGCCCCAACCCACCTAATATTGCGAGTGATTTACTCATTCCTACCAGGAAAACTTTTGTGCTGACTACAATACCAACAATTCATTTTCATGTACACGCAACGCGTCCCTCCACCAACTCCCTGTTTTCTCCTCCCACTGTATCAGAACTTCTCCACCTCAATTCTTCCTTGTTTGCTCCCCTCCCACTACCGATCGAAAAAAATTGTTCACATACTGAAAAATTACGTAAAAAGAACAGTATTTTTTTTTACAAGAACAGTGGCCTTCGTTGACTGCACCTGAATTGACTGTACCAGTATTTATGTATGCATAGTACGTGATGTTTACCTTTGGGTCACTCAGAAAGTATAACTGCATATACATCAACATCTCAGCTGCACTGATAATTTCACGTTCATTGACTGTCACCGAGAGTGAAGGTCGCATGATGATGTCATAGAATTTCTTGTCAACCATCTTTAAATCTGCCCATTCACCTTTAGAATAAAAAAAAACATGAATTTAGTTATCATTCAAGATGATATTAAAACCAGGAAAAGCTTTCACCCGTCCGAGTCTAAGTGGCAGTTCTCCGTGTTAGTACCATGTGTCAGTATAGTATCTAGTTATGAAGCAAAAGACGTATATGGACGTATGTGAGAGGGTGGAAAGAATTCCAGTAAATAGTGTCTAATCCTATACGATCCTTACGATCATCTCCACCGTATAGTCAAATGGATTTCTCAAGCACAGAATTCTGTTTTGACCACCGACAGCAATAGTTTCTGCTATTGTAGTGTTGATGTAAACGTGATGTCGTTATCGCACCCTTACATCCTCACTTCACTGTGTGTTGGGTTACTACTGATGTGCTGTTCATCTCTTCCCCAGCAGGAGATTTAGCTAGATTGTCAATAGCATTTGTCAATTTGACTATACGTTAGAAAGACATCATGGAGAACAACACACAGAGTAACTAGACTACAGTAAATCTTCTAAAATCAAACAATTTGTATAAAAAGAAGAAGTAAGAAGTGAAGAGAATTGAACTGAAAGCCCAAAAGTCACATTTTCAATAAAAACTAAAAAGTAAAAATGACGAGTTGAACTGAATGCCCAAAAGTCATACAGTATAAAATAAACAAGTAAAAATGGCGATACTTGAACTAAATGCCCAATTGGCAAAGTCCAACAATATAAAACATAAAAGTGAATAACTTTTACCTAAGGTCAAATTGTCGTATTTGTCATAAATGGTGTTATGGTCAAACCAAACCAAATCAGGTAAAGCTAACGAAGTTCGTAGAGCATCACCAATTTCCAAGTTCGGACTTCGGAGGATAATACCTACAGGATACATTAATAAAAAATATTACATAATGTTCTAAAAAGTGAACTTCCGCCATTATAACCTTATAAACTAAGCAATGATATAAATCGGGACGTAAGTTGTGTCACGTGATTTGCTTTAGCGTTAACGTTGAGACTGAATTTGGCAATGGAAAGTTCTGGTTGCCTATCAACCAATCTAGCAGTCATTTTCGAAGGAAGTGTCAAAAGAGGGCGTCCCATATAGTGAAAATCGAGGGCTAAAAGTTAAAAGACTGTCGACTGTTTTCTTCAAGTGAGCGACCCGGTCGATCCACTGAGGTCATGACCTGCTTAAGCCATCACGTGCTTGGTATAGTTCGCCTTACGAATCCAATCAAGTGCCAGCTGACAGTTCATTTATTCAAATATGAAATCTCCCGATAGATGTCATAGAACTTGAACAGCTACACTGAAATTTCATTTCAACGCTTAGCTTCATATACAAGTACATTATTTATACTGCTTTAATTACATATAACAGAAATATACACTTTCAGATTATGTTTATCGCACCTCGCCGCCATGTTTCACCGTCTATAAGCGACCCCATTGTAGACCAAAGTACATATTATCACCGATATGAAAATGTCAACCAATGAATTAGCTGTGGTAGATTCCGCGGGGAAATTCATGGAAATTTCGAACTAGTCGATAATTTATTATGTTGTTTCTTCTAGGAACCCATTTTAGACCAACCAAAT